>NW_027203979.1:0-45604 GCF_024711535.1 Dipodomys merriami | reverse complement strand
CCAACTTAGGCAGGAGAGTCTGTCTAACTCTTATCTGTAATTACACACTGAAAAAGCCAGAAGTGGAGTTTAGGCTCAAGCAATAGAGTACTAGCTTTGGGGGTAGGTGGGCAGGAAAGTCAACTGTACAGGGACCGGGTCCACCCTCTGGGTTCAATCCCCAAAACCAGCACAAACTAAATAAACAAACAAGCAAATGAAAAAACCCACCTGTTTCTTTGTGACCATCCTTAAAGCATTGGTTTGAGAAGATGCTCCTTTTGCTGATCGTACTCACTGGATCCTGCTTTTTGGAATCCTTATTGCTATGGAGAACTCAGGACCAGACTAAAGAATTGGGTAACTGACTCCTGCAACAGGAGAATCATCTCAGGAGTGAAATATCCGTGCATAAGTCTCTTTAAAACCCCCATATCTTTGTTTCTTTGCAGGAGAACACTTTTAAAACAAAGTTATTTCCTTTTATTCTATGTTGGCCTTCAAATGGCATATTGTTAACTTTTGTTATACTCGCAACTAGAAGTTTACAGACATGTTTTATATAAGTAAAGGAAAACTTGAAAAAGTCAGGGACAGAGTTTCCTTCAGGCCTTGGATTATTTTCTTGTACCATAAAAAGGACAGCACAAATTACCTTGAACTTTGTCATTTTTCTATGTTCAATTCCTCTCTTGCAATAACAGTTCCTTCCACTTACTTCCAGTAACAATCCATGGTGCTGCTCCAGGTAAAATGAATGTTTTCTGGATTCACTGAAATAGCACAAGTATGTCTTTGGACATGAGGTAACATGTGTTTCAGAGATAATTTCATAGCGAGAAAATATGGAATTTGCATGGCTTATAAAACCTCATTCATGTACATATGGCCATATAAGATGATGTTAAGTGAAATGGAACCCAAGATAGGGACACAACTTGCTTTTACTTTCTTGCTATATTTTTAATGTATCTAACATGTGATATGCGATTTTTTTGTTTCTCTTCTATTTTCTTCTTCCATGGTGTATAACCCCTGTTTTCACTATATTTATTGTCAGTGACCTGCATCTTGCATATACATTTTTCTAATGTGGGGAGGGGAAGGGAAATAACAAAATGCTTAAACAATTATACAGTATGACCTATTGTAACAATGATTTCTATAAGGCACTATGTAGAAAATTAGCTTTACAACTTGAGGAGGGGAGAAGGGAGTTGGGTTATTGGGGAGGAAAAGGATTGAAGGAGAAATACAAAAGAGGAGGTAACAACGCTTGATAGATAATATATGCATTAACTTTCTTATATAACTCTAACCCCTCTTTAAACCATTTTTACAATTTAAAAAACATGAAAAAAACATCCTGGACTACTTTAAGTTCAAAATTTCCTAAGTGCTCTGTAATTAAGACCAATTTTATATAGGAAGAATGTTCTCAGAAACAGTTTTTGTGTGTGTGTTGTGCATTATTTCCCAAGTGTACATAAGTTAGAAGTAGGAGAAACAATAGCAATAATAAGAGAAAAAGAAGTTTTGTGCTTAAGTATAATGGTTCAATACACTATAGAAGACACTTCAATAAGACAACTTTGAAACAGTAAATCCAAGGCCAGTATGTAGATCTATGGGGGTGATATAGTGAAAGCTTTACTACTAAGTGGAACATGAAGGATGAGGCCTCTCTTCTTGTCTACTAGATCTAAATCATGGTAGCTAATCATGCAAATTTGTAAAAAGTAGAACAGAAGAGTAATTCTGGTTCCAAAACAAGTCAGATATAAGAGCATAGACAACTGGAAAAAAAGGCCATGTTGAGAGAGCAGGAAATATAGCAGCAATGAACTCGTGGACAAGATCACATTTCTTTTTGTTTTTTTGGTTTTTTTATTGTTGTGGGTCTTGAACTCTGGGCCTAGGCAATGTCCTTCTCCTCTTCAGCTCAAGGCTAAAGCTCTACAATTTGAGCCAAAGTTCCAATTCGTTTTCTGGTGGTTAATTGGAGATAAGTGCCTCAGAAAACTTTCTTACTGTTGCTTGATCTGAACTGCAATCCTCAGATCTCAACCTCCTGAGTAACTAGGATTATAGGTTTGAGCCACCAGTACCAGGCTTAAGATCAGATTTCTAGCAGTGTACACTCAGGATATGTAATGGGTATGTTCATCTATCTTTGTATGAATTCTTGAGTTAAAATCTAGGCTATAGGTTAGACTTTACATCCACAAAAATGTTTGTAGCTTAAAACCATACTCCTGGAAAAAATAAAAACTAAGAATGTAAAAGAGTCTGAAAAGTTCAGTTTGCATCCAGCCTCGGCAGAACAGTCTTTGCAACACTACCTATAATTAACCAGCCAAAAGCTGCATTTGACGAATGGGTCAAGTGATGGGATATTAGTTATGAGCAAGAGTACTGAATAATAGCCTGAGTTTTTTGCATACATACATACAAACATTTACATACGCAGAGAAGCACTTATATGTGCAAACACACATATGAAACAACTCTCACAATGTGTAGAAAAGTTAGAAAATAATAGAAAATATGTCTTGAGTAAGACTAGAATCAAGTGATAATTTTTATATTAGAAAGTCCTCAAGTGAACTTTCCCCCCAAAAGATTGAGACTTTTACATAGGTACTGACCAGAGATAGTAAAAGAGCCAAGTAATAATTATTAAAGGGATTGGATCCATGGAAGAATGAATCAGAGACCCCTGCAATTTTCAAACATCTTTGAAAATTGCACAGAAATAGTTTGAGCAGTCAGTCATGAATAAGATCATCGGAGAACTTCAGAATTACTAGTATATTTGTCGATTAAATAAACCAAGAAACTATGGCAGGGCAATGTGATACAAGTCTGGAATTCTAGCACTCAGACTAATACAGGAGATTAGAGAGTGGATTAAGTAGTAATACTTTCCCTGGACTAAGTAGTATAATTTTGCCTCCATAAAACAAACCAAAGAACAAGAAAGGCATACACAGTTGGAAGTTTGGGCAAATTTTGTCATTATGTTTTGAGAAATCAAGTTTCCTATTGAAATGCAACTCATATATCATCCTCAGTCATGTTTTAAATGCCCTCTTCATTACAGAATACTTCTAGATACAAAATACATCAGTATTCCGAACCAAAAATTTGAAAAATTTAGCATCATTCTGTTGGATTCCAAAGAAATAATGAAGGATTACAAAAGCTT
Organism: Dipodomys merriami; assembly: GCF_024711535.1. Classification (NCBI taxonomy): domain Eukaryota; kingdom Metazoa; phylum Chordata; class Mammalia; order Rodentia; family Heteromyidae; genus Dipodomys; species Dipodomys merriami. The sequence continues at coordinate 42,417 of NW_027203979.1, read as the reverse complement.
AAGCCTGGAGAAACAGCAAAGTTATCTAGTGTAGGACTTTGTAGACCTTACTAAATTAGAATTTAGATTTGAAATAAATATCTTTTGCTTGTAATTTCATATTCTATAGGATACTACAAAATACTTTTTAAGTAGAAGTTTTACTTTACAAATTCACAAATGATTCTGACATATTATTTGTCTAGAATATTCTTTCAAGAGAGTTGTAATTAGGACTTAGTTAATAGTTAATTCCAGCAGTTCATGTATAACATGATAATGTGAATAATCTAGAAGAGTTGAGTATAAATAGAAGCTATTAATTTATAAATTTAGAAAAAGAACAATGTTTTGAGAGTTTGGTGTAACATGGTATGAAGAGAGTTACTGTTTGAAATCTTTTTTCTTCTACCCGTACATAACATAGGAAGAAATTTCCATATTTATATACCTATGTATACAATGAGAAAAATGCTAGGTTTGGGGTATGTTTTCATTTTGTTTTTGTTGTTTTGTTTGTCCTAGGGCTTGATGTCTGTGCCTGGGCACTGTCCCTGAGCCTGTTTTTGCTCAAGGATACTGCTCTACCAGTTGAACCTCAGTGCTACTTGTGTCTGGCTTTTCCTGAGCAGTTTATTGGAGATAAGAATCTAAGGAACCTTCCTGACTGGGTGGGCTTTGAACCATAATATACAGATCATTGCGTCATGAATATCTATGGTAGAAAAAAAGATATGTATAAATAATATTTTCAAGTTATCTGATCTGAAAGATACCACTTGAGGGAAAATGATGCAGCAAAGTTTAGTGTAGTGTTTTTTCAACAATAGAAAGGGCATAATATTAGCAGAAGTGTAGAATTTTTTCACAATAGTGATAAGCTAGTCATGATGTGAATTTAGGGAATTTTAAGGTGCGGCTTACAAAGTGTAAACTGTTGGGCTAGAATGACTTTACTGCATAAAATGTTGGGATTGATTGTCATTGAAATAATAGCTTACTATGATGAAAAAATGTTTACTCTAGAGGAATTAATTCTTATAGATACTTCATAGTTTTATCTTCTACCATAATGTGGCTAGTTTCTCTGTTGACCTTTTTTTTTTTTTTTTTTTTTTTTTTTTTTTTTGGTCGGCTGTTGGGCTTGAACTCTGGGCCTGGGCGCTGTCCCTCAGCTCTTCAGCTCAAGGCGAGCGCTCTACCACTTGAGCTATAGCGCCACTTCTGTTGACCTTTAAATATGTAATGCCCCATTGGAAACTGTATCTATTGAAGAATTAAATAAAATGCATACAGGCACTGTTTTAAATGTCTCTGGTATGGCATGCTCAGAATTTGAAAATGAGTAGTTAGTAGAACACATATATTCTGTCCTCTTAACAAATAGTTTTAAAAATTAGGAGTTTTCAGAGAATTGAACTGTTTTCTATTTAGTATGAGACAATACTAAAATAATGTTTTTTTAAATAATGGCAGTATATTCTGAAAATTTTGTATAGTTTGATAGGATTCAAGTTGATGACCCTCTGAAAAAGAAAGGGGCAATTAATTCAAATGAGAAGCCAAATATTGTTCATTTTTAAAAAATGAAATACATATAGAATATCATTTACTATAGAAATACAGTGAAATTATATTTTATGTAGCTTATTTTTAAATTTAATTTTATTGTCTAGGTGATATATGGAAGGGGTTGCAGTAATTGTAAGGTAGTGAATAGCTATAAAGTCGAACTTATTATGCCCTCCCTCATTTTTCTCACACTTTTACTTTACCCCAATACCCCTCACAAGTTGTAATGTGAATATCCTACATGTTGTCTTGTGAGTATTGCTATTGCATTGGTTTGTCATTTGTCCTTTGTCTCGCCATTTTGTTGTTCCTCTTCCCTTGCCAAATTAAGATACATGTGTATATAATACACAGGATACTGAAATCAAATACAGCAGGGAATAAACCTTAGGGGAAAACACAAAAGAAAAAAGAAATCACATAGTACAATAAAAACAAAAACCACAAAGAAAAACCTCTGTTTCCATGTCTAGGAGTTCATTTTGCTTAGCATCCTCTTACATGCATATTTATACATAGCTATTGAGCCATCCTGCTCATCCGCTATGACTATCTTAGACATTACCTAATTATTACACATGAGGAAAAGCATGGAATCTCTTTATTTGTGTCTTGCTTATTTTTCTTAGTAGGATTTTTGCAAGTCTTTCCATTTTCTTATGAATTGGAAGCTTAGAATTCCACCGTGTGTGTTTTTAATGGATTTGTTCATATTCTGAGTGGCATATTGGTTTAAATCATGATTGCATGTAAGTATCATTAGGGTCATTCAAAGATGACAGATGCCACCTCCCCAGATATACTAAAATCACGATTTCTAAGTTAGTTTTTTATGGTGGTACTAGTGTTGAGATACCTGGATAACTCTAATGTATTTCTTGCAGAGTTAGGCAGGAAGACATCATATAGGATAGAAATGGAAGTGACAAAATATTCCCTTGAAAAAGATATAGGAGGCTTCCAGAAATATGAAGAAATTCAGACAATTTTGAAGAATTTAGAAATGCAAGCTCAAGTAAGTCTCTTTAAATAAAAATTATGTAAGTGGAAGGGCAAAAGAAGAGGAAGAGAAGAAATAACTGACAGCAGATCATTGTTCTAAGTTAGAGTATAAAAAGACATAATCTATAGCTTCCCAGTTAAAAAGACACCAATATAATGCGTCCCACTTAATTTAGGTACATGCCAAATATTAACTTGGCTTTTTCCTACTTTAAAGCTCCAAAAAAAAATGAAGACTTATAAGAAAAGTTATGTGATTACTTCAACCAGAACACTAACTGTGATGAGCCCTCTTTTTTGTACTTTGCACGTGGAAAATAGTCCCTAAGTTGATGATGTTGTGATGTGATTAGAGTCAGAGTTAGGGGCTTCTACTGGTAGTTATCCCAAAGTAGTTTAAAGCAGTTTTCCGCCCAAGATATCCAACTGCATTGTCTGAAGCTGTACTTTGAACACACCCTCAAACGTGAGTACATAATTTGAAATTATACTTCTGCATTTCCTTGACACATTGTACTTTGTGCCTTTGTCTTTTTTGCACATTCCTTTTGAGTTCATAGTTGCTCTATTTCAATTTCATCTTTATAAACTAATAAGAAAATTGTTTAACTATCACTTGTTTTCACACACCCAGTGTCTGTATCAACGTACTTTGTCTATTTTAAACAATAGGGTAGTACTCACTCTCTGAGGAGAAACGTTCCACAGTATAACCCTATGCCCATCTTAGAGGGTGTAAGAATTTAAAACATTTTGAGACAAACAGTAATATTAGTAGTGAAAGCCTCAGAAGATGGCGGAGGAGAAGCTGGTGGCTAAACAAGCTCTTGCATAGAAAGCAGTTTTAGAGTTCCAGTGAACAGCCCTAAGCCAGAGAATCACACCAAGTGTGCCATCACAGGACAGAGAGTTAGGCCAGAGAAGGAAAATCCAGGCAAGGAGAGAAATCTGAGCTCTTGCCACCGCTGCGGTGGCTGAACCCACCATACTTGAATCACAGAGAGTGCGAGTCCAAAGAACCAGCACTGCGGGCAAGAGGATTCTACTCAAAACCAGCAAGAACCAACAAGGAGCGGACATCTTCATCCTGCAGTTCTCAGACCAGAAACAACCGAGGAACCAAGACATAGCAGGAGTAGAAGCCTTACATCCTCACTCCTTCTCAGGGAGCAGAGGAGGGAAGGCGACCCCTTTCCCCCCCCCCCCCAGTACCGGAGATCTCCATCTTGGATACCGACAAAGCTCAACGGAGCTGCTAGCTCCAACTCAGGAATTTGAATAAAATTAGAGTCATTTAGCAGGTCACAAGAACTTAAGCCGACCTGCCAGACTCAGCTACACCCAGGGAAAAGACACCCAGCTCGGGCACCAGCCCCAGGAGTGGCTTTCTTCAAAAGGTAATCAGTGCCAGAGGCTGCCCCTCCCTTTAGCAGCCTTGACAATCAATTGAAATTCAGTAAACAGAAAACCTGAGAATGGCTCCAGGCTGGGCTCTGTGAGTTTCTCACAAACTAGGCCCCAGGAAAAGTTACTGTTTGCTGAAAGTCCTCAACACTACCCAGAATCTAGCCTAAACACAGCATCTCCAAATTTGAGGAAAAAGCCATCTCCCTCTTTTTTGATATTCAAAGCAGATCCTACTCCCATTGAACTAGCCTAGGAGGAGGAACGGAAAATTCTGGGTGAAGCAGAGTATTTTTCTCCCTGTTAAACAAACTGACTTAAGAAATCAACCAAGCAACAGGACCACAAGCAGAACAGAGATTCCAACAAAAGTCTGGTTACAGACAAAAGGGAGATACAGGATTTTTCCCACCCCTCCCAAAAAAATGAAAGAATTTTTTGTCTTTTTTTTTTTTTGCTACATTTCATAATTTTTATTTCTATTCTAAAACTTTTTTAAAATTTTTAACATTTTTGGAAAAAAATTGTTTTCTAGTAACTTTTTTTCCTCTTATAATTTTTATTTTAGGGAACCATGTGTGTGTGCATTTTTCTTTCTTTTTTTTTTCTCTTTCTTTTTTTTAAAAAAATTTTCTTTTTGATTTTTGTTTAGCTCTACTGAACTTCTGATCTTTTTTCTTCCTTTCTTATCCTTTTCACCTTTACTTCTCTTTCGTTCTTCTTTATGTGACTTAATTGTCCTGCACATCCTCAGATAAACCCGAGGTTGACTATTATCCCCTACCCCAATTGTGTGCACACTTAATCCACAAATTTATTACTCAATTCAAAATCTCTAAGACTTAAATTCCTTAATAGCAGTACTACCTCTTTATACCTATATAATATTTTAAGTATTTTTAATTTTAACCTTTTTACATCTCCTTTATATCCCTCCCATAGTCTCATTATATTCATGTTCTTCTCTGAATAGTTTGTTTTTGTCCTGCATAATATTATTAATTATTATTTTCTATTTTGTCTGGTCTCTTTTCTTTTCCCTTTCTCTTTCTTCTTTTTTTCTCTCTCTCTACTTTCATCCTATCCAACCTATTTCCTGCTTTGAGATTAGCACTTAGTTAACTCTCCCTGTGCCTTCCCAGATCACTTTTTTCATATTTTTTTACCCACATCTCTCCCTAAGGCTAATAATTTCTGGTTTTCTAAATTTTACTTTGGGTTCGCAGCCCATTAATATATAGTTTTTTGATGTTGAATAGATTTATCTGTTGAACTAGAATGTATCTACAGACTATTGACTGTGCAAATTCAGACTTTGGTTGATGCTTGCCTTAAAATAGCATTCTAGCACAAAACTGGTGTTATTTTCATCCCAAATGGGCAGAGTAAGCCAGAAAAACACAAGCAAAATGGCAAGTCCGGGTATCTCAATTCCCACTCAGGATAATCAGGAGACAGAACAGATAATGAATAATCCAGAGGAGAGTTCCAAAATAGCTCTACAAACACTGCTGGCAAACTTGATAAATGAAAATATTGACAACACACAAAGGACTCTGTGTGAGCGTGATAGGGAGAGAGAGGAGGCAAAGAAAAGGTCAATGCAGGAAACGATTGAAAACCTACAAAGGACTCTACATGAGCCTGATAGGGAGAGAGAGGAGGCAATCTAAAGGTTTATACAGGAATATCATGAGCGTGAGGAAGCTACTCAAAAACTGATGAAGGAATTGTGTGAACAGCTTGAGAATACTCAGAGAAAGGCAGGAATGGCGTGAACAGGCTGAGAACACTCAAAGAGAACTACAGGAATGGCAAGAAAAGGAGCGAGAGGAAGTTAAGCAAAGAGTAACACAGGAATTGAGAGAGCAGGATGAGAATACACAAAGATCACTAAAGGCATTCATGGGATCCATTAACAAAGAGCTGAAGGAATTCAGGGAGACAACAAAGGGAATGCTGAATAGAAACCAAAAGAAGGAACGGAGTCCAAGGAAACCATAACCAATCAATTAAATGATTTCAGAATAAACACTCAACACCAAATTAAGGAAGTAAAGAAGTTAATACCAGATCTAAAACAAAGCTTCAACAAAGAACTTGAAGCCATCAAAGCTGACCAAGTAGAAGGAAAGAAATAAAAAACAAAGAAGAAAGGCTTGACAGCAGGTTAGGCTGTGTAGAAGATCGAATCTCGGGGATTGAAAACAGCCTAGATAATATAGAGAAAGAACATACAAAAATCCAAGACAAGTCCAAGAATTATGACAGAACTATCCAAAACTTGAAAGCCACCATCAAAAAGCCTAATCTAAGGACAATGGGTGTATAGGAGCATATAGAAACAGAAGTTAATGGTCTAGGAAATTTGTTTAACAGGATCCTAGCGGAGAACTTTCCAAACATACAAAAAGACAGGCCTATTCAAATACATGGAGCTTTTAGAACTCCAAATAGACCAGACCAGAATAGGACATCCCACCTTCACATTATAATCCACACAGGATCAATTCAGACCATGGAAAAGATCCTTAAATCTGTCAAGGAGCAAAGATTAACGACCTATAAAGGGAAACCAATTAGAATCACCTCAAATTTCTCAACAGAGACAATCAAATAAAGAACAGCCTGGAATGATGTATGCCATGCCTTAAAAACAAACAACTATTAACCAAGAATACTGTACCCAGCTAAACTCTCATTCATAACTGAAGCCCAAATAAAAACCTTCCAAAACAAAGAAAAATTGAAACAATACATCTCCACCAAACCAGAAATACAAAAGATTTTTAAAGTTGTCCTACACATAGAAAACCAACAAGAGCACAATAAAAACCAAGAAACTGCACCCAAACTAAGAATCCAACAACCATATGAAGAACCCAGATTTCGCAGCCCCCAAAAAGGTGGATAACATGGCAGGAGCTCCCATATAACTCTCAGACCCATGTCTTAACATTAAGGACTTAACTCTCCAATTCAGCCACATAGACTGTCTAGTTGGATTAAAAAACAAGATCCTTCTATCTGCTGCCTGCAGGAGTCATATCTTGCCCATAAAAACAAACACATTTTCAATGTAAAAGGCTGGAGCAAAATCTAACAAACAAATGGTCCCCATAAACAGGCGGGAGTGCCAATCCTACTATCAGATAAAATAGACTTCAAATTAAAATTCTTGAGAAGAGATAAAGAAGGTCGCTACATACTAATTAAGGGATCTCTCCTTCAGGAGGATATTACCATTCTAAATATCTATTCGCCAAACAATGGAGCACCCAAATTTATCCAAGAAACACTACTTTCCCTCAAATCCCACATAGATCCAAAGATATTAATAGTTGGCGATTTTAACACACCACTCTCCCCACTAGAGAGATCAACTCGGCAAAAACTCAACAGAGAAACCGAAGATCTAAACAGCTGCATAGATCAACTCGATTTAACAGACATCTACCGAATATTTTATCCAGCAGCAACAGAATGCATGTTTTTCTCAGCAGCACATGGAACATTTTCTAAAATAGACCACATTTTGGGCCACAAAGCAAACTTGTCCAAATTCAGAAACATTGACGTTATACCTTGCATTCTCTCTGACCACAAGGGAATAAAATTAGAACTCAACACCAAAAGCCACCAAAGAAAATCCAGTAATACATAGAGGGTGAACAACATACTGCTGAATCATGAGTGGGTCATGGAAGAGATTGGAAAGGAAATTCAAATGTTCAATGCTATTCAACAAAAATGAGCACACAAATTTGCAGCTGCTCTGGGGCACAGTTAAGGCAGTAATCAGAGGTAAGTTTATAGTGCTGAATTCCTACATCAACAAATTGGGGAGATCTGAAACCAACAATTTAATGACACATCTAATCCCCCTTGAAAATGAACAGCAAGATAAACCCCAATCCAGTAGATGGAAAGAAATAATTAAAATTAAATCAGAATTAAAAGAATTAGAATCCAAAAAAACTATAGAAAAAAATCATCAAAACAAAGAGTTGGTTCTTCGCAAAAATTAACAAAATTGACAGACCCTTAGCAAATCTTATCAGAAAAAGAAGAGAACACACCCAAATAAATACATTCAGAGATGAGAGTTAAACCATCTTTACAGGCCCATATCAAGCATTGAAATAGCAACAACAATAAGAGACCTCGCAGCTAAGTAAAGTCCAGGACCAGATGGTTTTTCAGCGGAATTCTACAAGGCCTTCAAAGCAGAGCTCACACCAATACTCCTCCATGTCTTCAGTGAGAATGAAGCCATCATAACCCTCACCCAAAACCAGTCAGGGACTCATTAAAGAAAGTGAACTATAGACTCATTTCTTTGATGAATATTGATGCAAAACTTCTCAACAAGATTTTGGCTAATCGACTTCAACAATTCATTAAAAAATACACACCACGATCAAACAAGATACATTTCAGGTATGGAAAGCTGGTCCAATATAGGCAAATCAATTAATATTATTCATCACATCAAAAGGAGCAAGAATAAGAACCACATGGTTATCTCAATAGATGCACAAATACTTTCAACAAGATCCAACACCACTTTATGATGAAGGTTTTGGAAAAAATAGGAATCCATGGAACATTCCTCAATACAATGAAGACTGTATATGACAAACCTACAGCCAGTATTATACTTAATGGTGCAAAAGTAAAGTTATTTCCTCTTAAATCAGGAACAAGACAAGGATGTCCACTCTCTCCACTTCTCCTCAACCTAGTATTAGAATGTCTAGCTACACCAATAAGACAAGATGCAAACATAAAGGGGATCCAAATAGGGAAAGAAGAAATAAAACTCTCCCTCTTTGCAGATGACATCATCTTGTATGTAAAGAATCCCATAGACTGCACTCCCAAATTACTCAGACTGATTCAAAACTTTGGCAAAGTAGCAGGGTATAAAATTAACCCTCCAAAATCAATGGCTTTTCGGGACGTCAACAATGAAAAAAGTGGGGCTGAAATTAGGAAAGCAACTCCTCACAAAAAATAAAATACCTAGGAATTAACTTTACCAAAGAAGTGAAGGACCTCTATGATGAAAACTTTAAAAAATTCAAAAAGGAAATCAAAACAGAACTTAGAAAATGGCAAAAACTCCCATGCTCCTGGAATGGAAAGATTAACATCGTGAAAATGGCAATATTTCCCAAGGCTATCTACAAATTCAATGCGATACCTATCAAAATTCCACCCTCATTCTTCAAGGAAATAGAAGAGGCAATCCAAAAATTCATATGGAACAATAAAAGACTCAGAATAGCCAAAACGCTCCTCAACGGAAAGAACACTGCTGGAGGAATAGCAATACCAAATTTCAAACTCTACTATAAAGCCATAGTAATCAAAACAGCTTGGTAGTGGCATAAGAACAGACCTCAAGACCAATGGAACAGAATTGAAAACCCAGAAATGAACCTACAGACCTATAGAGATCTAATGTTTGATAAAGGTGTTAAAATAATAGAATGGAAGAAAGACAGCCTCTTCAGTAAATGTTGCTGGCAAAATTGGTTAACTACTTCTAGAAAACTAAAGCTAGATCCTTATATATCACCTTGCACCAGAATCAACTCCAAATTGATCAAAGACCTCAGAGTCATGAAGACATACTGAAAACATTACAGGATGGAATAGGAGAAACCCTAGGTATTCTTGGCCCAGGCTGAAATTTTGTGAATAGAGACCCGGAAACACAACAAATCACAGAAAGTTTGGGCTAATGGGATTGCATAACTTGCAGAGTTTCTGCATGGCAAAGGACATAGCTAGCAAGTTCAATAGAAAGCCCACGGATTGGGAGAGGATCTTCACTAGCCATAAAACGGACAAGGGTCTCATATCTAAAATATACTTAGAACTCAAAAAAATTAATCCCCCCAACAACAAATCCTCAAAGAAAAAAATTGTCCATTAAATATTTGGGCTTAGACTTAAAGAGAAACTTCTCTGAAGAAGAAAGAAGGATGGCTAATAGACTCATGAAGAAATGCTCAACCTCCCTAGCCATAAAAGAAATGCAAATCAAAACAACATTGAGATACCACCTCACCCCAGTTAGAATGCCAAAAATCAAGAACTCTAATAACAATTGATGCTGGAGGGGATGTGGACAGAAGGGAACGTTACTTCATTGTTGGTGGGAGTGTAAACATGTTCAACCACTTTGGAAAGTAGTATGGATGTTCCTCAAAAGACTCCACATAAGAGTTCCTCTATGACCCAGCAGTCCCACTTTTGGGCATTTACCCAAATGTTTACAAACAAGACCACACTAAAGCTACCAGCACAACTATGTTTATTGCAGCATTATTTACCATAGCTAAGATCTGGAACCAACCCAGATGCCCCCTCAGTAGGTGAATGGATCAAGAAAATGTGGTATATATACACAATGGAATTCTATGCCTCCATCAGAAAGAATGGCATTGCCCCATTAGTTAGGAAATGGAAAGACTTGGAAAAAATTATATTAAGTGAAGTAAGCCAAGTGCGAAGAAATATAGGTACCATGATTTCCCTTATTTGCAATATCTAGTATATGTAAGAGTCAAGCGGAAAAGATCAGATAAGGTGATGCTAGGAAAATCAACCTTAAGATATGTATTTTAAATGTTTTTTTTCTTTCATGCATTTCTTTCTAAGGCAATGATAAAATTATTTCTTTGTTGCTTTTTAAGTCCCTCCCCCACAGTATAACCCCTGCTTTCACTGTAATTGATGTCGGTATAATTTGTGGAGGCGAAGGGGAAAAACACGTCGTTTAATTAAGAATACAGGTGGACCTGTTACAACAATGAGAAGTACAAGCTCTCATGTCAAAAACGAACTTTACAACTTGGGTGGGGGGGAGGATTGGGTGAAGGGGAAGGGAGGATGGGAAGGGATGTGAAGGGTAAACAAAGGAGGAGGCTACAATGCTTGATAAGGAAAGTACACACTATCTTGCCCATGTAATTGTAACCCCTCTGTACCGCATTTTCACAATAAAAAAAGAAAATAAAAGAAAAATGAGTATACATTAGAGAGACTGCAAAAATAACACTAGCGTTTTTACTGTCTCTACCTATTAATGTAATTTTATTTATTGGTATTGAAACTCTCCTCTTGTTATTATTGTATATAATCCAATTCAGTTTATAACTGTATTCAGTGTGGGAACTCTAGCTTCAAAGAATTGTAAAGATTTTTTTTTTCCTTTTCGATAACCTTATCATTGTCAGGCTACACTGTGGTCATCATTATCATCTTTATCAAAATTATTATTAGCGTCATAAGTGCTAAATAGTGAAAGTCTTATATGTCCCTATGATTTTTCTATTATTTTCTTTTGATTAGTATTTTTTTTAATTTTATTTTATTTTATTTGTGAACACACTGTACAGAGGGGTTACAATTGCATGGGCAGGATAATGCGTATATTTCTTACCAAGCATTGCAGCCTCTTCCTTTGGTTTACCCTTCACATCCCTTCCCAGCCTCCCCCCCAATCCCAATGCTTCTCCTTCCCCCCCTTCCCCCCTCCCCACACTGACGTTGTAAAGCTCATTTTGGACATGACAACTTGTACTTCTCATTGTTGCAACATGTCCACCTGTATGCTTAAACAACTGGTTTTTCCCCATCTCCTCCACAAGTTATACTGACATCAAATATAGTGAAAGCAGGGGTTATACTCTGGAGGAGGAACATACAAAGCAACAAAGAGATAATCTTATAAATGCGTTAGAAACACGTGCATGAAAGAAAAAAAAACATTAAAATACATATCTAAGGGTTCATTTTCCTGACATCACATTATCTGACCTTTTCTGTTTGACTCATACGTATACCAGATATTGCAAATAAGGGAAACCATGGGACCTATGTTTCTTTGGGCCTGGTTTAACCGTGCATGCATCCATATTAAAATTTTGAACAAATAAAGAAACAAAAAAACTAAACCATATCATGTGGCTTGACTATGAGTTTATAATAAATTTTGGAATAGATTTTTGAAGCATTGCTAATTCTTAACCAGTATGAATTATCTTCCTCTCTCCCCCTCATTATACACAAATAGTTAAGAGTTTGGACAGAAGTTTTTCAAGTAATACACTGTAAATATTATTACAATGTCATAAGTAGATCTAAAATTCCCTTGAAAGTAAAAGCTCTACTTTCTATTGAAATATTAGTCATTTTATTCTAGGAAACTTTTACAAAAATAGACTGTATATCTTTGAAATATAAAAGTTCAAAAATAGTAGCAAAATTTTTTAGAAAGAGTCTGTCTTCAGAAATATTTGTATATATAAATATTAATGTTATGTGTAGAATGACATATATTTTTAGAGATTGTCATCAGAAATATATACAATATCTAAATTTATGTGTAGAATGATGTACACTATAGCGAAACAAAAATCTTAAAACATAATTAAAATAAAAAAAAATATCACACCAAGTGCCAGTGACTCACTCTTATAATTCGACTTATTCTGGGTAATGAGATCTTAGAAATGTGTTTGAAAGTGGCCCAGACAGAAAAGTACTTGTTAGATTCTTATCTATAATTAACCACTAAAAACATGAATTAGCTCTGTGCCTCAAGTTGGAGATTGCTGTCCTTGAGCATAAAAAGTCTTAGGGATAATGCCCAGGCCTTTCAAACAACAACAACAACAACAACAAAATGTATCACATTAATTTCACAAAAGCATCTTTTAACTGCTGGAACATTTCTTAGAAACATGAGTACATGCCCCTGGAAAATGTTAAGTAAAACGTATAGAATATTTATGTCTATGTTAAAGACATGACTATTTAGATCGTTTAAGATATTTAGGTAATGATAAGGTATTAAGAATAATGATGGGTAGGTAATATTTTGGGAGTGGTTTGTCATTCTATTTTATGATAGGAATAGAATGATATTTATAATGGTTATATAAAATTACTCTTGCTTCATATTTGAATTATAATAAATGATAAACATTTTTAAATGTTTCCAATGGAAAGGAATATCAATTCTTATGTAATTTCAAAGCAACTGAGAAAATTATTCCAAGGCTGGTTTGCTCAAAGACTATATTTCTTTTCTTGTTCTAGTTTTCATATGTTCATAGAAATTAAAATTCCCAAAATTCAATGGATTTTGGCATTCAGGAACATCTTCATAGATACTAATATTGGAATCCCTTAAGTGGAATAGTTTATTTCATTTGTTACTTTCACAAATAAATCAAGATGATAGTGTATTTTGTTTCTTCTCACTGCTATTGGCTCTTATCTTGAGAATACTTTTTCCCTAGCAAAGTAGAGAAAAACAATTGGATTGACCAAGTAACATATGGCTTTCATAAGATGCAGATGCATAGATTTGTGTCTTCTGTCCTTTGCCAAAAGTTTCTTCCAGAAAAGGTTATCAATTATTTATAAGTGTTGCTTAATTTCTAGGTATTCCAGTTATCACATACACTTTTTGACTGAGTTATCTCTGAATAAACTCAAAATAAACAGACAAAAAATCCTCAAAATGAACGGTAATCATATTATTGTTTTAAATGTTGCAGTTTACAAAGTTTTTAAGCAAACACAGAAAATATCTTTTTAGGTATTCTGCATTTTGTGTGAAGTATTTTAGCAATAGTTTTTTTTGCTGACATGTAATTCACGTGAAATATATTATCTCCTTTTATTGAATGCATTTTAGTGCTTTGGACGTGAATTGTACAATCATAGGTTTTCAAAGCCTAATTTTCACAAATTTGCTTTTCTTCAAATAGAAATGCTCCAAATTTTAGAACAGACATTAAAGTAGATATAAAATTCATTTACAGGAATTATCAGGCATACATCCTATATAGTGAGCCTTTTCAAAATTTGTGTTTTGGGATTATTTCCAGGGTCTCACACAAAGTATTCAAGTGCATTCTCAATGAACCACATTCCCTGTCCAAACAAGTTTTCTACTTCTCTTTAATACATACATAGACGTGTAATGGATAGAACCTATTCATTTCTCTTTGACCTTTTGAAAACTTGCTTCCTTTAATGATTGTAGTATTTTACAAATTCATTTGCTATGTGGAGTATATCAATTTCTCCACAAGTGTATTACTATATTTGTGTCATCTTTTTATATTATGGTCCTACTAGTGAGCTTTCTCTTTATTTATTCTTGGATACTAAAGAGGAACTTATTTCATATGCTCCTACTATTTACATATGTTCTTTAAAGAAATATCCTATTTGGGGTAAAGTTATATGGAATTAGGAGATATAAAAATATTTAGACTCAGAATGATTGTAGCATTAACATTGTAGCATTAACGAATATGTGTCCTCTATCTGTTAGATATGTTTTCACTTCTGTTATATTGTCCTTTCAATTATGAAAGATTATAAGTTGATATTATCCAGTTCATTCTTGTTTTTCTTTACACACTAATGTTTTCCATGTCATATTTTAGAAACCTTTACTGATCCAATGCCATGAATTTTTATGTTTATGTTTTATATGTTTTTATATCTCACATTTACTTTGCTAATCATTTTTTATTTAAAATTTTTAAATTTTTGTATAAGGATTGAGGTAGTAGTATAAGAACTTTTTTTTTAAATCTAGGGAGACAATAGTGCCACTACACCCATTTAAGATTCTATTTTTATTTCATAAAGTCATGGCATCCTTTTCAAAATCTATTGACCATAAATCAGTGATTTTTTTATTGTGAAAATACCATACAGAGGGGTTACAATTACACAACAGTATTAACCAAAGCATACTATTTGCAGAGGAGTATTTAAAAGGTGTAATTTGTTATAAAATTGAACTTTTAATCCAACAAAATGAATACCAGGAATCTATCACTTGGAAGATGTGAGGGGAAGTCAAAGGGAAGGAATAAAGAGAGTTATGGAGGAAGAGAGTGAAGACATAATATTCAATGCAGATAGTATGAAACTAGAAAACATGAAATTAGGGTGAGGTTTGGAAGAGTATGGGAAGGTTATGTAAAGATCCATTGTACTTACAAACTGATTTGTGGAATGGAAAATTTTTTGAACAACTATTTAATAAAAATATAATTGAAAACAATGGAGACATCTGATCTTAAACTGCATTCTCTTAAACCATGAATCAATATAATAGTTTCCTCCTCAGAAATTTTCTTTGCAGGCATTTTCCTCATAATGTAAGAAAACTGACCAATGCAATGAATATCAATATATCACATTGCAAATTATAAATAGACACAATATAAAAATCACAGTAAAAATGTTAGAATTCATCACACGATAAAATAACAGGTAGAAAGTATCAAATGCTGAATGATAGTTTTTCCAAGTACTTTACCTATGGTATCTAACTTAATCCTCACAATAATCCCATAAAGTGGAACTACTTCCATTTTTAATTGTCAGATGATGTTATTGAAATCTTCAGAATTGGAATTACTAGTACAGCGTTGCACGCATGGTAAGTGTTAGCCTGAGGCCCATCTCCCACTCTATCAAATAACCTCATTTTATTTTATGACTAAAATACCAGCACTTAGTCTACTAATTCTAGGAAAATTTCCCAGAATTATTGTGTACACTCTAATAATATTTGACTTTATTTTGTTAGAAAATAGGTAGCTGTAATATGAAAACTCTAAGCTCATAATCAATTTAAACATCCCTGGTGAAAGGAACTGCTAAAGTATAACATTCTTGATTTCTAGCTCAAAATAGTAGAAATCATATCTGTCCCTTCACTCAACACTGCACTGCCTGGGGACCCCATCTCTGTTTAACACACTCATACCGAAAGAATGTCCTGCCCAATTCTCGATGGAAACAGATTGCAGGAGTTATGGACCAATAATTTCCACAATTTAGCTCCCCTAGGTTGTTTACCATTATAAATATTTTGATTGCTTTTTATACACAACATTCTGAGGAAAATGTACTACTTTAAAATGTTATTAAGGGCTGTGAAGGTGGCTCATTGGTAGAATGCTTGCCTTCCATGCATGAGGCCCTGGGTTCGATTCCTCAGCAACACATAAACAGAAAAAGCTGGAAGTGGAGTTTATGCCCCACAAACAAAATAAAATAAAATAAAATAAAATAAAATAAAATAAAATAAAATAAAATAAAATGTTATTAAAGCAAGACTAATATAAAAATCATCTTTGACCCCAGATAAATATTTTACCTTTCATATACGCCAAAATGCAGTCTGAACTATCATTAATGTCAGGAACAAAAGGTTAAAAATCATAGACCCAAGACCTAAGCATGAATTAAAGACTCTCCACCTTGTCAATACAATTGGTTAAAAAAGTCATCAATACTATTGCATTTAAAAAATTTTCTTATGAAATGAAGATTCAATTATAAACTATTAACACTTGAAAATAACTCATTTTCTTGGGAGTAGGACACAAAGCACAAGATTAATCAGAATCATTTTAAAGGACTTTTATTTATACTACAAATTCACTCCCATAACTACAATGATATGAAAAATAACTGAAGTACAAAAACAGAAAGGAAATAATTTAATTGCATCATCTACATTCAAAGGACTCTGTTAATAGAAAACAAAGTTAAACTAATAATTAGCTAACCAAATTCACTTACATTCTTTTATTCTATTTCATTTAGTTTCATAAAAACTGGATTTTCATAAGATTATGCATAAAAAGCCTATATACCCACATACATTTTCAGATCTTTATATTTATTTCAGAAATGTCTTTAGCTCTATAGTCAATGAACTGAAATAATACTAAAATATTCAAAGGGTTTTCCGAAATTACAAGACTCACTCTCGGATGTTATTTATATTGGAAAAGATATTCAAAAAGCCTTATTTGTTAAGTTGTGATAGTTACTCCCACAAAAGAGCCATTAGCCCTTTGCATGTACAAAACAACTTCAGATACATCCACTATCTGGAGATGACTCATGCTTTTTGTTCGTTTGTTTTTGAAAGAAATATCTAACAAGCATATCAACAATACTGATTTTCAGTCAATATGATGGGATATTCAAACTTGATAAATATGAATATATATGATCTTACAAAGAAAGTTATTTTCAAAAGAAAGCCAGAAAAATTTTATCCACTTTGTGTTTCACGGGTATAACCAGAGAGCAATACTTATTTAGTCCAGTTGGTCAAACTCACTCCATGAGCATATGTTAAATGTATAACAAATTTAAGAGGTCAAATACATATTTTGAACCGACAGTCATCATACAGCACTAATTTACTACCTAAATATGTCTGATTCTTCTCACCTAACATATAATAAGAGCTGAAAGCAGTCTCTTTTATCTAACTTAATATGGTAAATCCTTTGATTCTGATGATATTATTTGACAAATAAAATGTACAGAAGAGTGGTCCAACTGAAATGACATGAGAGAATACTGATAAATAAAAACATTGCAACAAAGTTAGCACTTTTCAGCCTCACCCTGTCCACATTGGCAAGCAACATTGCAAAAGCACATGCACACATAAACACATACACACATATGCACACATGTAACACACCTATACATACATGCTAAATTCAGGATTTATTGTACCAAAAAAGTTCAAACAAAAAATTAATGATTAGTACAAATAATAATTTGTCTTACTACAAAAAAATACACAATCCACTCACCACAGATGTTACATTTTACCTGCCTATCGACATGTGACCACTTAATTTATATTTAATTACTTAATTAACGAATTAATTCAATTATTTGTTTGGTGCTAATACTAAGGCTGGAACTCAGGGCCTGTCTCTATCCCAGAATTTGTTATTTTTTTGTTTTAGTTTTCTCAAGGATATCATTTTACTGCTTGTACCACAGCTCCAGTTCTAGCTTTTGTTGGTTTATTTCAAAGCAGAATCTAATGGACTTTTATTTTTGGTCTGGTTTCAAAGCACAATCCTCAGATTTCATCTTTCTGATTAGCTAGGATTAATGACATGAGCCACCAGTGTGGCTTCTGCTTTTTCCTCTATAGTTATCTAATGCACATACTTAGTAAGTTAAAAATGAGAGTATAGAAGCAAGATGTACATGATGATTTTGTCCTGTCAGAAATTCAAGTTAGTAATGTAAATTTCTTCTTAAGAACATACACAAAAAATAACATGATATAGTATAAGAGAACTCACAATTGGACATATGAGTTTTAAGAGCTTTCTAATAGATCCATTATTTATTGGTACCCAACATTAGAAAAAAAAATGTATAATGTAGTACTAAAATAGAAGTCCTTTACATGAATGACTAGTTACATTCCATGTTTTTTTAAAGACACTTGTTTTCATCTAAAAAAATAGGCCTGTCTATTTTCTTCATGTGGTTTCAATGATTGAAGGTGCTTAATGAAAATAAAAATATATTAGTAGTTCTTTGCTATCAATTAAATCTCACTTTTTCTTTTTGGAGAATATAATGGTCAAAGCAATAGTTGAGAATCAGCAAGCAATTGTTCAGCATCATGCTTCCAGTGCAAGTGGATCAACAGTAAGTAATGCTCAATACCATTTTCCACAAAGTTTTGTCACAGATACAATCGGCCTGCCTTCTTTTGCTGCTTTCCTAGACTGGATCTATTCCTTCATTGTAAGTGAAAAGTGTGATTCAACTGATTTTATAGAGATCTGTTCCTAGAATTAGCAAGGATTTAGATTCTTGTCTGCAATAAGATTAAACCTACGTCTCTTCATGTAGGCTGCTAAAAATGTATTTACCAAATTCAAGTAAATACATAAACTCTATTTCCATCTTTTTTAAAACATAAAATTCTGTTTGCTCTATAAATTGATCAGAGGCATGCATTTGTGGCTATCTAGGTCATTGCACATCTGTCTCTCTTCCTCTCTCTTTAATGTTTCTCATAGATAATAGGATTGCTCTAAAATTATTGTAATTTATTTTGCTTTTATATTTTTGGTTGCATCATTTTACTTTCTGCTCTGCCATTTCCCAAATCATTTATATAAAAGGCATTATTTCATCTTTTCTCATTCATAGAATAAGCTGCACATGAAGACACTACTGGTCCTTATTTTCAGTCTGTATCTTTGAATATGGAGGAAAATCTTTCCTCTGCTATCCATCAATTCCCTACTCTCCAATTAGAATAATTTCAAATAGTAAAAATGGAAAAAGGGAAAATAAATCATGTTGAAAAAACAGCTGCAGAAAAGTCACAGGATTTTTCTGAACAGTTCAACTAATGTGAACTATTAGGGAAATACATGGACGCCTCATTCCCACTGTCACTCAAAGTCTCTAGTTAGGCAATTCTTAGGAATATGAGGAACTTGATGAAAAAGTGAGGAATGATATCAATTGCAAAAAAAATGGAGTAAGATCCATGCAAATTTCTTCTTTGGGCTGCTGAAAATAATCAGGTTATTACAGTGTGGAGACTACTTTCCAAAAAGGCCACTCATGTGAATACTAGGGATGACGATGAGTATACCCATATTCATCAGGAAGCCTACAGTGGACACATAGACAATGTCCATGAGTTGTTGGCTCAAGCGGCAGATATTCATGCAATAACTGTAGATGGTTGGATAACCCTGTGCAGTGCTTATATGTGGAATAATACTAGAGTGGCTTTTTTCTTACTTCATCATGATGCAGATACCAATGACTCCCTTGCATCTTGCTGCTGGGAATAGAGATAGCAAAGATATTTTGGATCTGCTTCTGTTGAACCATTATGTCAAATCAGGTCTGAAAAACAACTTGGAAGAAACTGTATTTGATATTGCCAAAAGGATAAGTATGTATCACTATCTCTTTGAAGTTTTGCAAGGCTGCACAAATTGCTCTCCTAAGTCATAATGGTTTGGTTAAGTTTATTAAATTTCAAAAATGCCATTGCATTCTTTGTTTCCATACAAAATATTTTCACAATCTAAATAACAACAATAGCTTATTGTAACAATTAATGGATTCCATGGAAGTCTTCCAAGTGAATTGCCTGACTTTGATTTCAAAATGTATTCAAGAGTTAGTTGTGTATATCTATAATGATTTCTGGAGAGTTTTGCTATTTTTATTGTAATTAAGTGGTTACATAATTTCCCTAATTTCACAGTATTGTGGAATAGTGATGCTCAGTTAAAGTCACAAACACATTCTAACATTTCTGGAGCAAATTGTTTATCACAGTCTATAACATTTATGAGTTCTATGAGCTTTGCGATACAGTTATACCTTCCACATTGGTTGGTATGTACATTTCTTTTGTTTTGCATAACATCAGCTGTTCCTGTTTTCCCACTTGTTTCCTCCCTCCCATCCCTGCCATTAACTTGCTTAGTTCATTTTGGTCAATGTCCAGTGCAGCTGATGGGTTTTTCCCTGATTCCTTCTAGTTCTATGTCGTCTTCCTGGTTCCCCTCCATTGTACACATATACAACATACATGTGATAAGCAGCATGGGGTTATTTAGTAGAGATTCGATCAGATTGTTTCTTAAGTCCTGTTAATTTTGTCGTATTACCTAACATTTTGGTTTTAACATCTACTTATCAGGGAGACCATGTACCGTTTGTCTCTTTGCTCTTGGCTTACCTTGGTCAACATAATCACATTCTAGCTCCATCCATTTCCCTGCAAATACCATTATTTTGTCATTTCTAATGGCTGCATAATATTACATTGTGTACAGATACCACAATTTTGGGATCCATTCATCTGTGGTGGGACATCTGGGTCGTTTCCATACCCTGGTTATTACGAGCAGTATGGCAATAAACATGGAGGTGCATGTGTCCTTGTATACTGGTTCCTGTTGTTCAGGATGGATGCCTAGAAGTGGTATGACTGGGTCATAAGGGAGGACAATATTTAGCTTTCTTAGGACCCTCCAGACTGTTTTCCAAATTGGTTGTATAAGTGTACATTCCCAACAGCAGTGTAGTAGGGTTCCTTTTTCTCTGCATACCCTCCAGCATTTGTCATTGGCTGACTTGAGGATGTGGGACATTCTGACTGGGGTAAGGTGGTATCGCATGGTTGTGTTTATTTACATTTCCTTCAAAACCACATTTCCTAATGTGTTTCTTTGACATTTTTATCTCTTCTTCTGAGAAGTCTCTCTTTAGTTCCCTTGTCCATTTAGTAATTGGTTTGTTAGCTCTGGGAGGGATTAGTTTCTTGAGTTACCTGTATATACTGGATATTAACCCCTTGTTGGATATACTGCTGGTAAATATTTTTCCCAATTAATTGGTTGTCTTTCTTGCTTGGTTGTGATAGGTTTAGCTTTGCAGAAGCTTTTTATTTTAAGGTAGTCCCATTTGTCGTGTCTCACTCCAATTTGTTGTGACCCTGGGACTCTATTCATGAAATTCTTTCCTGGGCCTATAAGTTCAAGTGTCTCTCCTACTCTGCCTGCAGAGATTTCAGAGATTCAGGTTTAATACTAAGGTCTTTAATCCATTTTGAGCTGATGTTGGTGTATGGTGATATGCTGGGGTCCACTTTTTTCTTCTGCATGTGGCCACCCAGTTTTCCCAGCACTAGTGGTTGAAGAGGCTGTGTTTCTTCCATCGTCTGTCTTTGGTTCCTTTGTCAAATATCAGCTGACTGTAGGCATGTGGATTTATTTCTGTATCTTCTATTCTATTCTATTGGTCTTCGGTTCTGTGTTTGTGCCAGTACCATGCTGTCTTTGTTATTAGGGCTCTATAGTAGAGTTTGAAGTGCGACATGGATATAACTCCCATGTTGTCTTTATTTGCTAGAATTCTTTTGGATATTCTAGGTTTTTGTGGTTCCATATGAATTTTAGGACTGTTTTCTGTATTTCAGAGAAATACATCATTGGGATTTTAATAGGAATTGCATTGAATTTGTATAATAATTTGGGCGGAATTGCCATTTTCACTATATTGTCTGCCTATCCAAGAGCATGGGAGGTCTTTCCATTTCCTAGTATCTTCTGTAATTTTTTTCTTTAACTTTTTATAGTTTTCATTGAATAGTTCTTTTACATCTTTGGTTAGGTTAATTTCTGAATATTTTATTTTGGGGGATGTTATTGTGAATGGGCTTGCTTTCCTTTATTTCTCTCTCTGCTTTTACATTGTCAGTGTACAGGAAGGCAACTGATTTTTGTGGGTTTATTTTGTATCATACTACTTTGCTGAAGTGATTTATGATTTCTAAGAATTTGGGGATGGAATTTTTGGAATCGTGAAGGTATAGTATGATGTCACCTGCAAAAAGGGATAGTTTAATTTCTTCTTTCCATATACAGATCTTTTATGTCTTTTTCTTGCCTTATTGACCTGGCTAAGAGTTCCAGGGCTATATTGAACAGGAGAAGAGACAGTGGGCATCCTTGCCTTGTTCCTGATTTTAAGAGAATTGGTTGTAGCTTTTCCCCATTAAGTATAGTACTAGCAATTGGTCTGTCGTAAATGGCTTTTAATGTTTTAAGAAATGTTCCTTCTATTCCTATTGCCTCCAGAGCTTTTAGCATGAATGAATGTTGAATTTTATCAAAAACCTTTTCTGCATTTGTGGAGATAATCATGTGATTCTTGACCTTGGCTCTGTTGATGTGTTGGATTATATTTATTGACTTATGTATGTTAAACCATCCCTGAATCTCTGGGATGAAGCCTACTTGGTTTTAGTGTATGGTTTTTTTTAAGGGGTTTCTGGATTCTGTTAGCTAGAATCTTGTTAATGACCTTTGCACCTGTGTTCATCAAGGAAATTGGCCTGTAATTCTCCTTTTTGGTTGGGTCTTTGCCTGGTTTGGGGATGAATGTGATATTGGCTTCGTAGAATGTGTTTGGGACAGCTCCCTCCTTCTCTGTTTCTCTGAAGAGCTTGAAGAGTATAGGTGTTAGTTCTTCTTTAATGGTCATATAGAATTCTGTTGCGAATCCATCTGGTCCTGGGCTTTTTTTGTTGTTGGAAGACCTCGGATTGCTTCATATATCTCCTTGTAGGATATTGGCTTATTTAATTGATTTACTTCTTCCTTGCTCAATTTGGGAAACTTGTATTTCTCTGAAAATGCATCCATTTCTGCCAGGTTTTCTTTTTTTAGAGGGTATAACTTTTCACAGTAGTCTGTTAAAATTGTTTGGGCATCTTGGGTACATGTTGTGATTTTTCCCGTGGCATCCCTAATCCTGTTAAAATGGGTTTCCTCTCTTCTTTTTTAAATTAATCTTGCCAAATATCTATCAATTTTATTTATGTTTTCAACCAGCTTTTTGTTTGGTTAATTTTGGCTATGATTCTCCAATTCTCTATTTCAATAATCTCCGCTCTTAGTTTGGTTATCTGGCTCTGTTTAGTAACTTTAGGTTCCATTTTTTCATGTTTTTCTACCTGTTTTAATTGCAACATGAGATTATTTTCTTGGTCTGTCTCTATTTTCTTGATGTGGGCACTGATGGCAATAAATTTGTCCATCAGGACTGCTTTTGCTGTGTCCCAAAAGGTTTTTGAGAGGTATTTTCATTTTCATTGAGTTGTAGGAATTTTTTAATTTCTTCTTTAATCACTTCCATTACCCAGGCATTGCTTTGAAGTGAGCTGTTCAATTTCCATGTATTTGAGTAATTTCTGCAGTATGTTTTGTTATTGAGAACTAGCTTGATTCCACTATGGTCAGATAGGATACAGGGGATTATGTCAATCTCCTTGAATTTGCTTAAGTTTATTGCATGAACTATTATATGGTCTATTTTGGAGAAAGTACCATGAGGTTCTGAGAAGAATGTGTACTGTGTTGTTTTTAGGGTGAAATACTTGGTAAATGTCAGTTCTGCTTGAAGTATGGCCTCATTAATTCGATAGCTTCTTTGCCAATACTCTGGTTGGTAGACCTGTCCTTTGGTGAGAGTGGGGTGTTAAAAGTCTCCTAGTATTATCATATTGGATCTATTTTATTCTGTAAGTTTGAGAGTATTTGCTTAACATATTTGGGTGCACCGATGTTTGGGGAATGATAGGTAGATGATGGTAATATCCTCCTCTTGTATTGTTCCCTGTATTAATATGTAGTGTCCATCCTTGTCTTTTTGTATTGATTTTAGTTTATTTTTTTACTGTTGATTGGATCTTTTTTTAATTTTTTATTGTACAGATACTATACAGAGGGTTACAGTTACATGAGCAAGGTAATGAGTACACTTCCTATTGAACATTGTAACCCCCTCTATTGTTTTCCCCATACCATCCCTTCCTTCCTTACTTCCCTGAGGTTCTTTTTTTTTAATTGTGATTAAGTGATTACATAACTTCCCAAATTTCACAGTATTGTGAAATAATGATGCTCATTTAAAGTCATAAGTTCATTCTAACTTTCCTGGAGGAAATTGTCTATCACATTCTATAACATATAACGGTGTACACAATACAACATACATGTGATCAGCAGTATGGGGATATTTAGTAGTGTTTCGACCAGATGTGTGGGAGTTCTTTCTTTCTTAAGCCTGTTAATTTTGTCGTATCACCTAACATTTTGTATTTAGCATCCACTTATAAGGAAGACCATGTACCGTTTGTCTCTTTGCTCTTGGCTTACCTTGCTCAACATGATCACCTTCTAGCTCCATCCATTTCCCTGCAAATGCCATTATTTTGTCATTTCTAATGGCTGCATAATATTCCATTGTTTGTAGATACCATAATTTTTGGATACATTCATCTGTGGTGCTGCATCTGGGTTGTTTCCATATACTAGCTATTGTGAACAGTGCTGCAATAAACATTGAGGTGCACGTGTCATTGTATATTGGTTCCTGTTGTTCAGGGTAGATGCCTAAAAGTGGTATGACTGGGTTATAAGGGAGATCAATCTTTATCTTTCTAAGGACCCTCCAGAGTGCTTTCCAAAGTGGTTGTATAAGTGTACATTCCCACCAAAGTGTAATAGTGTTCCTCTTTCTCCACATCCCCTCCAGCAATTGTCGTTGGCTGACTTGAGGATGTCAGACATTCTGACTGGGGTAAGGTGGTATCTCATGGTTGTCTTTATTTGCATTTCCTTCATCACCAGGGATGATGAACATTTCCTCATGTGTTTCTTTGCCATTTTTATTTCTTCCTCTGCAAAGTCCCTCTTTACTTCCCTTGCCCATTTAGTAATTGATTTGTTAGGTTTAGGAGGGTTAGTTTCTTGAGTTCCCTGTATATACAGGATGTTAACCCCTTGTCTGATATGTTGCTGGTAAATATTTTTTCCCAATTAGTTATTTGTCTTTTTAGCTTGGTTGCAATAGATTTAGCTGTGCAGAAGCTTTTTATTTTAAAGTAGTCGCATGTGTTGAGTCTCTCCCCAATTTGTTGTGATCCTGGGACTCTGTTCAGGAAGTACCTTCCTGTGCCTATTAGTTCAAGTGTCTCTCCTACTCTGTCCTGCAGTAGTTTCAGAGATTCAGTTTTAATGTTAAGATCTTTAATCTATTTTGAGTTGATGTTGCTTCATGGTGATAGGCTGGGGTCCACTTTTAGTTTTCTGCATGTGGCAGCCCAGTTTTTCCAGCACTAGTGGTTGAAGAGGCTGTGTTTCTTCCATTGTATGTCTTTGGCTCCTTTGTCTAATATCATCTGGCTCTAGGCCTGTGGATTTATTTCTGGATCTTCTATTCTGTTCCATTGGTCTTCGGGTCTGTTTTTGTGCCAGTACCATGCTGTCTTTGTTATTATAGCTCTGTAGTATAGTTTGAAGTGCAGCATGGATATCCCTCCCATTTTGTCTTTATTCCCTAGAATTGGTTTGGCTATTCTAGGTCTTTTGTTGTTCCATATGAATTTTTGGACTGTTTTCTGTGTTTCAGTGATGTACATCATTAGGATTTTAATAGGAATTGCATTGAATTTGTATATTAATTTTGGCAGTATTGCCATCTTCACTATATTAAATTGACCTATCCAAGAGCGTGGGAGGTCTTTCCATTTCCTAGTGTCTTCTGAAATTTCTTTCTTTATCTTTTTATAATTTTCATTAAATAGTCCTTTTACATCTTTGGTTAGGTTAATTCCTAAATATTTTATTTTGGGGGAGGTTATTGTGAATAGGGTTATTCCCTTTATTTCCCTCTCTTCTTGTACATTGTCAGTGTACAGGAAGGCAGCTGATTTTTGTGGGTTTATTTTGTATCCTGCTACTTTGCCGAAGTGATTTATGATTTCTAAGAGTTTGGGGATGGAGTTTTTGGGATCATGAAAGTATAGTATCATGTTGACTGCAAAAAGGAATAGTTTAACCTCTTCTTTCCCTATGCGGATCCCTTTCATGTATTTTTTTTTTTTTTGCCTTATTGACCTGGCTAAGGGTTCCAGGACTATATTGAAGAGCAGTGGAGACAGTGGGCATCCTTGCCTTCTTCATGATTTTAGGAGAATTGGTTGTAGCTTTTCCCCATTAAATATAATATTGGCTATTGGTCTGTCATAAATGGTTTTATTGTTTTAAGAAATGTTCCTTCTATTTCTGTTTTCTCCAGAGCCTTTAGCATGAATGAATGTTGAATTTTATCAAAGGCCTTTTCTGCATCTGTGGCAAAAATCATGTGATTCTTTTTTTTTAATTTAATTTAATTTTATTTGTGAACATACTGTACAGAGGAGTTACAATTACATGGGCAGGGTAATGCTAAATCATGTGATTCTTGACCTTGGCTCTGTTGATGTGTTGGATTACATTTATTGACTTACAGAATAAAATAGATCCCAATACGATAATACTAGGAGACTTCAACACACTGCTCTCACCAAAGGACAGGCTTACCAACCAGAGGATTGGCAAAGAAGCTACCAAATTAAGTGAGGCCATACTTCAAGCGGAAGTAACTGACATATACCGAGTATTTCACCGTAAAACAACACAGTACACATTCTTCTCAGCAGCTCATGGAACTTTCTCCAAAATAGACCATATCATACTTCATGCAAGAAACTTAAGCAAATACAAAGGGATGACATAATCCCCTGTATCCTATCTGACCATGGTGGAATCAAGCCAGTAAAGCATACCGCAGAAATTTCTCTAATACATGCAAATTGAACAGCACACTCCTTAGCAATGCCTGGGTAATGGAAGAGATCAGAGAAGAAATAAAACATTTCCTACAACTCAATGAAAATGAAAAAAATCTCTCAAACAAACTTGTGGGACACAACAAAAGCAGTCCTGATGGACAAATTTATTGCCATCAGTGCCCACATCAAGAAAATGGAGACAGACCAAGTAAATAATCTCATGTTGCAATTAAAACAGCTAGAAAAACATGAAAAAATGGAAACTAAAGTTCCTAGACGGAGCCAGATAACCAAATTAAGAGCAGAGATTAACCAATTAGAAAATAAAAAAATTACAGCCAAAATTAACCTAACAAAAAGCTGGTTCGTTGAAAAAATAAACAAAATTGATGGATCGTTTGCAAGATTAATTAAAAAAGGAAGAGAGGAAATCCATTTTAACAGGATTCGGGATACCACGGGAAAAATCATAACACTACCCAAGATATCCAAACAATCTTAATGGACTATTTTCAAAAGTTATAATCTCTAAAGGAAGAAAACCTGGCAGATATTGATTCCTTTTTAGAGAAATCCAAGTTGCCCAAACTGAGCAAAGAAGAAACCAATTAAATAAACCAATATCCTACAACAAGATACAAGAAGCTATCAAAAGTCTTCCAACCAAAAAAGCCCAGGACCAGATGGATTCATAGCAGAATTCTATAAGACCTTTAAAGAAGAACTAATACCCACACTCCTCAAGCTCTTCAGAGAAACAGAGAAGGAGAGAGCTATCCCAAACTCATTCTACCAAGCCAATATCACACTCATCCCCAAACCAGGCAAAGACCCAACCAAAAAGGAGAATTACAGGCCAATTTCCTTGATGAACACAGGTGCAAAGATCCTTAACAAGATTCTAGCTAAAAGAATCCAGAAACACATTAAAAAAATCATACACTATGAGCAGGCAGGCTTCATCCCAGAGATGCAGGGATGGTTTGACATTGTAATGAATTTAATGACAAGTTTATTTTGTCAGATATAAGGATTGCTACGCCTGCATTCTTACTAGGTGCATTTGAATGGTAGATCTTTTTCCAACCCTTCTCTCTGAGTTTGTTTGCATGTTTGGCTTAGAGGTGGGTCTCCTGGAGGCAACAGATGGATGGGTCATGTTTTAGGATCCAAACTGCAGTTATTTTTCTTTTGATTGGTGAAGTAAGCCCGTTAATCTTTTTTTTTAATTTAATTTAATTTTATTTGTGAACATACTGTACAGAGAGGTTACAATTACATGGGCAGGATAATGCGTACATTTCTTACCAAGCATTGCAGCCTCCTCCTTTGTTTACCCTTCACATCCCTTCCCAGCCTCCCCCCTCCCCCCCAATCCCAATCCTTCTCCTTCCCCCCCCTTTCACCCCCCCACCCGCACCGACGTTGTAAAGCTCATTTTGGACATGACAACTTGTATTTCTCATTGTTGCAACAGGTCCACCTGTATGCTTAAACAACTGGTTTTTCCCCTTCTCCTCCACAAGTTATACTGACATCAAATATAGTGAAAGCAGGTGTTATACTGTGGGGGAGGGACATACAAAGCCACAAAGAGATAATCTTATAAATGCATTAGTAACACATGCATGAAAGAAAAAAAAAACATTAAAATACATATCTAAGGGTTCATTTTCCTGCCATCACGTTATCTGACCTTTTCCGCTTAACTCATACATCTACTAGATATTACCAATAAGGGAAACCATGGGACCTACATTTCTTTGGGCCTGGCTTACTTCACTTAATATAATTTTTTCCAAGTTTTTCCATTTCCTAACAAATGGGGCAATGTCATTCTTTCTGATGGAGGCATAGAATTCCATTGTGTATATATACCGCATTTTCTTGATCCATTCATCTACTGAGGGGCATCTGGGTTGGTTCCATATCTTAGCTATGGTAAATAATGCTGCAAAAGTGATAGTATAGAGAGATGCATTATGTTCACTGTTTTTCATCTTTCCTTTCCTCTGTCCTTGCTCAGATAGACTTCTATTAATGCCTGTCTGGGTGCAGGTCCCTGTTCCTGGTTGCTTTTCTCAGGTTGTGTTCAACCTCTTAGTAGTCTTTGTAATGCTGGCTTAATGTTTATGTATTAATTTAGTTTTTCTTTGCTATTAAAAATTTTCAGTTCTCCATCGAATGTGAATGCTAGCTTTTCTGAGTATATCAGTCTGGGTTGGCAGTTATTGGCTCTCAGGGCTCATGGAGTACTTTCCCAGGCCTTTCTTGCGTTCAGTGTTTGTGTGGAGAGATCTGTAGTGATTCTAATATTTTTCCTATAGTAGTATGGCTCCTTCTTCATTTTTGCTGCATGCAAGATTGTTTCCTTATCATTCAGATCTATCATTTATTCTATAATGTGTCTATAAGTGTTTCTCCTGGGATCCTGCTTGTTAGGTGTTCTATATGCTTCTGTTATGTGGGTAAGATGTTCTTTTTTCAGATGGGGAAAATTTCCACCGATTATCTTGTGAAATAGGTGTTGCAATCCCTTGCTTTGATATTCCTTACCTTCGTATATGAAGGTTAAATTTCTTGGCACTATCTGCTTGCCCTTGAATTTCCCTTTGGTATAATTTAAGTGATTTTTCCATATCTGTCATTTTTTGTTCCAGTTGATGTATTCTGTCTTCTGTATTACATTTTGTTCACTCTGTTAACTGTGTCTTCCATTGTGGTTTGCATGGAGGAAATGGACTCATTTTGATTTCAATGGATTCAATGTTGGTTTTCAAAATACTAACCTCACCTCTTAATGAGGTGTGTACTGCCTCTATTTTGTCACTTATCTCATGGCTTAGTGAGGTGTGTGCTACCTCTATTTTTGCATACATCTCCTGTTTGATGTCCTGCACCTCTTTTGGTATTTCGACCTGGTGTTCTTTCAACTTCTGGTCTATTTCTCACTTTATTTCTTGAGTCATTGCCTCCAGCATGTCTTGGATGTAGTGTTTGTCTTCCATTCCTGCTTCGCTCCCTGTGGGGCTCTCCCCTGGGTTGCTGCTGGCTTTTAGAGATAGCTTGCTATCCTAGGTGTTGATAAACCTTGTAATATTTCTCTGTGATTTTCTAATGGTTATTCAGGGATTATTGCAGACTAATCTGAAATTTTGTTTTGGTCAATAGGTGTCTGTCTTTGCTTGGTTACTGTTTCTGTGCTGGTAGAGAGACTCTGTACCTGATCTCGGTTCTGTTGGGGGCCGACCTCCAGCTGCTGGTCTGACCCACAGAGGGTTCTCGGCGCTCTGCTGTAGATCACTGGCAGTTCCTGACTTTAGAAGGGTTGAGCAGCCTAGACTGCTCCTGTTTGTTCCTAAAGGTGCTCTTGGCAAGTTCGGATGTGCTGGATGTACTCTCCCAGATGCTGGAGTCTGCTATGGTCTCCTGATGTTTTGTTTTGGTTTACTTTTTTGGCTATTTGTGGGCTTGATCTCTGGTCTTGGGTGCTGTCCCTCAGCACTTCAGCTCAGGGCTGGCACCCTACCATTTGACCCAAAGCACCACATCTGGCCCTTTCTGCTTATGTTTTGCTGAGGAATCAGATCCAGGGCCTCTTGCAAGCACTGTACTGCTGAGCACCTTACCAGCCTGAGCTCCTGACTATTATCGGTTGCTGGAGGCCTGTGTTGTTCAATTCCTAGCCTAGAATACATGGGTCAGGTTCTTGTGAAGTTTGGGCTTCTCTTGTCCTGAACCCCCCGCATCTTTTGCTGTCACAGGCATGATTACCAGGAGTGCAGTTCCCTGTTTTTCTCCCTTCTGCTGAGGTGTATGCTCAGCTTCTGATTTCAGTTGGGAGGAGTTGGTTATGTTGCACAGGCACCAGATACCCAGGCCTGGTCCCAGACCCCAGCCTGGGCACACTTGTTGGACCTGTGCTGCTGTGTATCCCACCTAGATTACACAGCTTTGAGTACACAGTTCAAATTTCTTCCACCGTTGGGTGTCTTGACCCAGTGGCGCTGTTCCAGGCTTGGGCATTTAAGCTTCCTTCCAGGGTCTCTCTTGTTCTAGCCTGGCCAGCTGAGTGTGATCAATGGGCGGGTGGAGCTCTTGAAAAGTTTCTAGTTTTAATGGGTCCTGTGGTGCAGGTTTTGGGGTAGGGGGTCTGGGGATTCCCACCAGCTCTGGTCTCCCTTGAGGAATACAGTGTCCCCTGCGGGGTACTCACCCTGGAGCTAGTTGTTTCTGTGTGATGTAGGTTGTTGGTTGCCATTGCAGTCAGAGTTCAATTGAGGTGGTTGTGGGCTAGGCTGAGAGGTGGTGGCTCTGTGTGTTTCTATTCTGTCACGGCCTCCTTTGACACTGTTTGGGTCCACTCCACGGGATGGGCCTCCGGCGTCCACCAGAGGGGTGGGGAGGGGCCTCTGTGCAGGTTCTGATTGCTGGGGTTTGTCTCTGTTTGCGATCTCTGGATCAGCACCAGTTCCTCTCAGTTCTGCTCTGGTCTTCTGTGGGCATCTCATGTATCTCTGAAGTTCCTGCCATGGGGCTGAGTGGCTTTGGTGGGATGGACCCTCTCTGCTCCAATGGAGAGTGAGGGGAAGAGGTGGGATCTTTGTGTAAGTTCCCTGCTCAGAGGTTTCTTCATTCATCAGGATCAGCCAGTCTGACACTGATACCCCAGGGGTCTTTGGTACGGGTGATCTGCAGACAACTCCCTGTGTCTCTGGGCCACCGGCAGCTCCCACCAGGCTGGGCTGGCCATGGCTTGGCACGCTGCTTTGTGACCAATAGACGTTGGGGGAGAAGTCTTCAAGCTTCTCTGTTGTGAAATTCTTCTTTTCAACTCCTGTTTTTCTCTGGATGTTGATTTTTTTTGTTGTCGGTCTCTTGGGGAGATTAAACGTTGGAACTCAAACTCTCTTTTTGGTTGGGGAGAGCTGTGGCATTCCCCTACTTCCCCATCACCATCTTTGACCCCCTCGAGTTTTTGCTTTTTTTATTCAGAAATAATTTTAATTTATCTGTTGAAATGAGTACTAAAGAAACTAAAGATATTTCTGGTGCTTATGAGAAAAATTATACTTTAAAATATTCTGTATTCTGTTTGTATAATGCCCATAATCTATTTTCTTCTTTCCTAGATAAAAGACTTTGAATTCTACATTGTTTTATAATATATAGGTTCATTAATAAATGTGTCCTTTCAAATTGCATATCATACCAAAACAGTTTAAGATTCCTTTTTTACTAGGTACTTATAGTATATTTCATTGGAATAAAATGACAATGTTGTCTAATTTTAAAAGTTTTATAACGATTATGCTATGTAAAGGCCTTTCTAATGTGAAGATTTAATACACTGATGTCAAACTTTTATTTATATGAATTACATTTATTGTTACATTTCTAATTTTGTAATCAACTTTTTAATAATTGTTTTTCATTTCTTGCATCTGAAGAATGAAAAATCTGGAATAATTCACAGATTTTCATATCATCCTTTGCAATTGCCATGTTAATCTCTGTATTGGTGTAATTTGGGTACATGTGCTGCTAAAGCATGTAATGTCTTCTAAATTTAGGTAGTTAATGATGCAATATTTATACAGGATTATATCCTTGGGTGCCTGTTTGTAACAAGGAAACCTTATTGTTCCTAACAATTTTACTGATCTTATTTCCCTAAAATTCTGTGTATAATGGAAAATAATTATATTGTTCAGTTGATTGCTCACGTTTGTATTTTTTTTGTCAATGACTATTTTAAATCGTTTTCATTTTAGTTTAATCATACTTTGAAGCATTTTTAGCTAGGTCCAAAGGGGATGGCTTTTTCAAGTACTTATTTATTCAACTGAGTTTGCTCTGTGTAGCTAATGGATTCAAAGAGCTACTTGTAAACTTCTGCAGCTGAAATTTTCCCAAATGAGGTCTCATTGGCACAAATGTCTACCTGACACTTTACCCTTTTTCCATGTAGGATCAGACCAACCAGAATGTCTTACCCTGATTGCGTAAATTGTCTTACTTGAACAAAATAAATGTTAGTTCCAAGGGATCATATGTATATCCCTCCCCCACAGTATAACCTCTGCTTTCACTATATTTGATGTCAGTATAACTTGTGGAGGAGATGGGGAAAACCAGTTGTTTAATGACACAGGTGGACCTGTTGCAACAATGAGAAGTACAAGTTGTCATGTCCAAAACTAGCTTTACAACGTCGGTGCGGGGGGGGGGGGGTGGAAGGGGGGGAGGAGAAAGATTGGGATTGGGGGGGTATGGGGGAGGCTGGGAAGGGATGTGAAGGGTAAACAAAGGAGGAGGCTGCAATGCTTGGTAAGAAATGTACGCATTATCCTGCCCATGTAATTGTAACTCCTCTGTACAGTATGTTCACAAATAAAATTAAATTAAATTAAAAAAAAATAAAAAGTTTCTCTCAAAAAAATAAAAATGAATATTTCAGACAGAACTTTTCAGACTGGAAGGTTTTTATCAAAATATAATTGTTTATTATCCCTACCATTTCAAAAGTAGCTAAAGCCAAGAAAGTGAAAAAATTGTTCATATGCATGATTACCTAATGTCCTGGCCTGTCTACCTACCAACCAGGCAGGAACTTAGACTACTGCCTTTCTATCACCAAATATTTTCATAGCTCCAGGAGAAATCCATATGTTTCTCCTTGTTATTAGGCCTTAAATTTGTAATGTTTCCTCTTGCCTCCAGTCTGTAAATCTACAAAAGTTAAAGGTTTAAGTCTAACTCTATCAAACACTGAGGTAGAGATAATGGAAAAATACTTTAAAACAGAGTTGCTTTTGATTCCCTAACCAAAACAGAGCAATGCAAAACATGTGCCATTTTATTATATTATATTTAGTTATATATTTTATATTTATATGTGCTGAATTTATATTTCACACAGTGAAACTTACTAGAATCAATTGATAATTTGATAAATAAATTGATATTTATTTATTCCAATAAATAGAATTGGAATATAA
The DNA here is from genome assembly GCF_024711535.1 of Dipodomys merriami. Lineage (NCBI taxonomy): Eukaryota > Metazoa > Chordata > Mammalia > Rodentia > Heteromyidae > Dipodomys > Dipodomys merriami. The sequence goes on along the minus strand of NW_027203979.1, from coordinate 8,403 downwards.
AAAATTAGGTTTATAATATATATTAGAATATAAAAAGTATCAATGCAATGTCTTCGGTATAAACTTGTGATGCCTTCTAAGTGTTCATGGTCTTCTGAATTCACATTTTTAAAAATCAATGTTGTTTTCCTCTAATCTCTAAGAGATTTTACTCTGATGCTCTATTTATTGTTTTAACTCACTGGTCCCAAACTGTTTTTCTACATATTTCTGATGCATTCCTACATATTATACTCCAATTGTGCTACTATGATATCTAAAAGACATTATTCTTCTATAGACCCATGGGTCCTAATATCTTATGGCTGGGTTACCTGCATCATCAGATAACAGGGGCAAGACTTCTCACCTAGGCCTACGCAACATGCCAGCAGACAGTAACTGAAAATCCATCTCAATTTCTCATTTCTTATATTTCAGGGCTTCAATTCCTCGAGAAACAAGAATTAGCAGCAAGCAACTGTGTAATGTAAGGCAACTTAAAATGAAAGATGAAGTCACAAAATCGAGAGAAATTACTGTATTTCAAACTGAATTTACAGATGACCAGCCCATATGAGTGAACAAGATCAGAAAGTGTCACAAGATTATTTTTAATACCCCTCCCCTAATGACTAATGTAATATTTCAGTCCAGCATAAGTGGGCCCAAAAAATAGTTCCTGGAAGGATAGATCTGTGATTGATCTACCATGGTCAGGAAAACGACTTAGAGGTTAAATGTAATTCAGCAAAACATTAATTGAGAAGATCGTTTGTGCTTCAAAACACTGGTACTTTAGTACAACTTGGTTCTGTGGTATAAAAATGTTGTCATTCTCAAACCAACCTACATTTAATCTCCTGAAAGTGTATTCCTTTTCAAAGAAACTTTTTGAAATCACACTTACCAAAACAACATTTGATAAGTAGATGACACTTAGTGACATTACAAGTTTTTCAAGTGTAGGGAGTAAGTTATAATAGAGTTGATTCATTTACCCAGCACTATTGTCAGACAGGTTCAACCATTCATTAAAGTCTAGAAATAGTACCACGCACCATTTGTGTTGCTCAGTAGGTGCCTTCCAGAAATGTGTTAAATAGGTCAGCCTCCCATATTTCAACCCTAAACATTAGCTAATAAAGTAAATTTCATCACTTAATAAGGGGCATTTTAAAAAGTCACAAATACTTGCCTTATCATATGCTGTTTTGTTTTCCCTCTGTCTAACACAGTAAGAAATATGTCTTTAATTCTTGAATATGGGTACTCATCTGAGATGTGACAAAATCTATCTTCTATTTCTATCATATTCTTCTATAGTAGTATATGTTACTTTTCTTCTTTTTCCAAAACTTATAGGTAGTAGAAAGTTTTATTCCATGTAAAATAAAATAATCACACATCATTGTACAAAACCATTTATAAAAACTGGTAGTTAAGAATATATTCAAAGCCATTTTTAAACTTTCTTGTTGACTAATGATTAATCTTCAAATGGATGAGAATATAATCATGTCTAAGTGTTTCAAATCTCCAGTCTTGCAAATTGTTATTGCAGATGAATGAATTATGGAAATATAAGATGACATTAGTTCAAGTATGTGCAGGACTGAAACTCCATGGAATGTATATAAACCTTTCAAATATTAACAGACAGTTTAACAGAATGACTATCAGGAAGTTGAAACCAGAGAGCCATAATAGTAAAGACATAGAATGAATGAAAAATGGAACAAGTGGCAAGTACAGCTAGAATACTCAATGTACATATTTGAGAAAGAAGTGGTAAATCAGAAATAAATCTTGGAGAAGGGGGTGGTTGAGAATGATAGATGGTGTCACTGTGATCCAGGAGCAATGGATAATTAGTTGGACAAATTTAATTGTAAGACACCTGCTCAAACTTTGGAAATTCAGTTAAAAACACAAAAACACATAAAAATCACAACCAAACAGCAATCTGTAGGGAGTATGAATATGACCTCTCAAAAATTTTAAGCAGTTAATGGAGGTAAGTCTTAGTAAAAGCAAACAAAGATGTTCAAAGAGGGTAGTTTGGCATAGGGGAGGATTCTGAACAGATTTAAATAGATTATCTAAGGTTATAAATCACCTATATCTGCTGCAAATATTATCTTTCTTCTATGAGTTCTCTTTGTCTGAACTTGATACTCCAGTCCTGAGCCACAATTGATAGCTTGGAAAAATGTAATGGAAGAAACAAGATGAAGAACCCATTACTCCACTGTAGAGAAAACAATCCTCTATTTTTTCTCTCATCTCTCTTCACTACATTTTATTCATACTTTTAGGTCAATTCATTTTGAATTACATTTTCCTTCTTTATTCTGGCAAAGTATTTGGTCAAATAATTCACTAAAAGTTATTTGCCATTTTTTTTGATTATGCTGTTTAATTGACTAAGTGAGTCCATTAAACTTTCCTCTTGCATTTGGTTGCCATGAAACAACATCTATGTTAATGAGGACAAATCTAATGTAAAAATTGTCTCCAGAAAACCAATCCAAGAAACTGTGATTACAAATACTTTGCTAACTTTTTTTTTCCTTTACCTTGAAAGTCTCCTTGTGTCTAAATTGCCCAGAAAAATAGGTACTCCATCACTTTTTGTTTCAATCAATTCTAAACTCAAGGATATATTTTGCTAACAAGATGTTTAGAGGAAGCCAAAAAATACTCCATTTTTATCTTCTCACTTAAGACTCTCCTTAGATACCATATCAGGAACAGTGAAGTTTTTCTTTGCAAAATTATTTCAATATATTATTTTTCTCTTGTTCTTGCATTTGCTCACCAAGATGTATGGAGAAGAATAGAGGTAAATCACCCATCCCTTAGAAGACAGGTCTGTTACAAAAGGACAACGCTTCTGTGTCCTACTTCTATGTCCTCCTCTAAGCAATTTCCTGATTTCCAATTAAACACAGCTTCTTGGCTATTGAAGCCTCACCCACTGGTTCATCTTCATCGTTTCTCTTTTAAAACTCTTTTAAGGGTAGAGACCCAGCTATATACACCAATCTGAAAAAGATCCCAAACCTCAAAATCTAAAGGAGTTTTATGACTCTTCAGGAGGACGATTGGGAGACCTAGGACCCCCCATGCCAATCGTTTGATCATCACATTCCTGCCTCGGTTTGTCCCCTTTCCTACTGGCCAATATTCGTCGGTGTAACTGATCTGGATATGACCCGGTGTCAGGAATGGTATTGGTTAGAGCCCCATTATTTTTTTTGTCTAGGAGACAACTCCTCCGCTACTTGCACTCTCAGCAATCACTGGCAACCCAATGACTCATATCCTTTTGCAGGTTTGGTACGTGTTCCCCCATTTATTGTTCTGGCTACTAATGACTCTCAGTTTTCCCAGGTTCAATTGATTCATCCGTGCACTAAAAGAGCAGTAGGATTGATCCTTGCAATCGGGTCGGCAATCACCGCTACTGTGGCTTCAGCTACCACCGCCATTATATTGCTGTCCCAAAGCGTGTCCACCGTGCAACAGATAAACCAGCTCATCCCTCAACTGTCATCCATAGAATTATAACATTTACAAGTTGCCAATCATCTTAAGGGATGCCTCATTGTGCTCCAACAACAAATAGACTTGCTCAAAGAACAGATTACGTTTCTTTGATTACAACAAGGAGGACTATGTAATGCTATGACTAATTCTGTCTGTCAGCTTTCCACTCCCGTACCCAATTTCACTGAACTTAGTAACTACATCAAAGGCCCTAAGTCCCTTAAGTACTTAAACTTCAACCAAAACCTGCTGCATGATGTTACCCACCTAAACCAGACCACCATTCAGCTTATTCCCTCTGTCTCCTTTTTAGAAGATGTGCTTAAAAAGTTACAACAATGGTTTTCGCCATCCTCTCTGGTCATCTGGGGAGGCCGTGCCCTTGTAGGGCTTACTCTCCTAGGAATTATTAAATGCTTGCACTCCCGGCAAAAATGCCTCCAATGACGGATCACCATAATGACGGTCCTTTTAAAAGAAAAGGGAAAATTTGTGGGTAGAGTCGGTCAGATCTGGTTGAGTCAGCTAGAGTAGCAGTTGAAGCACACTTCCTGCTCATAGAGACGTGACCCACAGGCACGTGTGCCTAGCTTTCCAGCCATGAGCTGTCCGTGCTCCCTACATGCCCCCGGGGGACCAATCAGTGCCTGTCACCAAGCAGCGCCCATCATCAACTCCCTGCTAAGTAATTGGCTGGGAAGGACTCAGGAGGTTGGGAAAGCTGGGGCTATAAAATCCCAACCCTTGTGCAGAAATAAACCAGACCTGCTTAAGCCTGTTCTCCCACGTGTGTTCCTTGAGTGCGTCGTTCACACTTACATCCTGCTGGAGATCTAGCCCTACAATGTAGCAATGGGGGAGGCCTTATAGTCCTTCACCTTCATTAGACTTGAAGCTAAGAATCTGTGATTAGTTGGAAATCAGGCAATAGCTAAGAGGAGGACAGAGAAATAGGACATAGGAGCATTGTCCTTTTGTAAAAGACAGTCATCCATAGGATGGGTGATTCCACTCTATTCTTCTCCATAGATCTTGTTGAGCAAATGCAAGATGAAGAGAAAAAATAATCTATTGAAATAATTTTGCAAAGAATAACTTCACTGTTCCTGATATGGTATCTAAGGAGATTCTTAAGAGAGAAGATAAAAGTGCAGTATTCTTCGGTTTCCTCTAAGCATCTTGTTAGCAAAATATCTTTGAGGTTGTAAGTGATTGATCCAAAAATTGGCAGAGTACTTATTTTTGAGGGCACTTTAGACACAAGAAGACTTTCAAAGTAAAAGAAAAAAGAAAAATGTATAGCTAAATATTTGTGATCACAGCTTCTTGGACTGGTATTTTGGAGACAAAGTTTTGCATTAGTGATTGTCCTCATTAACATTGATGCTGGGTTTCCGTGGCAACCAAATGCAAGGGGGAAGTTTAATGGACTCGCTTGGACAAGAAAACAGCATGATAGAAAAAAATGGCTAATAATATTTAGTGAATTATTTTGACCAATTACTTTGCCAGAACAAAGAAGGAAATATTTAATTCAAATCACTTGACTTAAACTTATGAATAAAAGTAGTCAATAGAAATGAGAGAAAACGTAGAAGACTGTTTCCTCTCCAATGGAGTAATGGGTTCTTGATCTTGTTTCTTCCATTCTATCTTCACAAGCTATCAAGTGTGGCTCAGGACTGGAATATCCAGTTCAGACCAAGAGAACTCGCAGAAGAAAATATTTGGAGCAGATGTAGGTGATTTATAACCTTAAACAATCTATTTAAATCTGTTAAAAATTCTCCTCTACCCCAAATTGCTCACTTCGAACAGCTTTGTATGCTTTTCCCAAGATTGTCCTTCATTAACTATTTAAAATTTTAAGAGGTCATAATCGTACTCTATAGAGATTTCTGTTTGGTTGTGATTTTTGTGTGTTTTTGTTTTTTGTTGTGTTTTTTCACTGAATTTCAAAAAGTTGTGAAAGTGTGTTACAAATATGTCCATCTAATTGTCCAATGTTCCGGGATCAGAGTCACTCCTTCTATCATTCTCAACCAACCCCGTCTACAAGATTTATTTCCGATTTACCACTTCCTTTCTCACATGTGTATATTAAGTATTCTAGCTGTACTTGCCCCTTGTTCCATTCTTCGTTCATTCTATGGCTTTATTATTATTCACTATTATTTATTTTCTCTTTTTTCATTTTTACTATTCTAAATTATTCTAACTGGAGAGTAGGGAATTGGTAGAGAGCAGAGGAAAGATTTTCCTCCATATTTAAAGGTAGAGACTGAAAATGAGGACCAGTGTTGTCTTCTTGTGCAGCTTATTCTAAGAATGAGAAAACAGGAAATAATGTCTTCTATGTAAATGGATTGGGATATGGCAGAGCAGAAAGTGAAATGATGCAACCAAAAATATAAAAGCAAAATAAATTAGGATAATTATGGAGCAATCATATTACCTATGAGAACAATGAAAGGGAGAGAAGAAGAAAGAGACAGATGTGCAATGATCTAGCTAGCCACAAAATCCATCCCTCTCATCAAATTATAGAGCAAATAAATTTATTTTTTAAAAGAGATGGAAATAGAATTTAAGATAAGATGTCTCCATTGTTTTTAATTATATTCTTATTATCTTAAATACTTGTACAAAGGAATTTTCATTCAACATATCAGTTTTTTTTAAGAAAAACGGTTCTTTATATAACTTTTCCACACCCTTCCAAACCTCACCCCACTTCAATTTTTTCTAGTTTCATACTATCTGCATTGAATATTACACCTTCACTCTCTTCCTCCATATTTCTCTTTATTCCTTCCTTTGGACTTCCACTCACATATTCCAAGTGATAGTTTCCTGGTATTCATTTTGTTGAAGTAAAGTTCAATTTTATAAGAAATTATACCTTTGAAATACTCCTCTGCAAATAGCATGCTTTGGTTAATAATTTTGTGTAAACTTGTATAAATTTCTAGCTTCCAAATATGGCTCTGACTTAGTTCCATTAATATATTTTTAGATCTATCCATTTTGTTGCAAATAATGTAACAGTCTTCAAAATGGATGGGTTCAATCCAATTGTGTATATGTGCCACACTTTCTCTAATCATCACTCTGCCAAAGGGCATCTGGGCTGTTTCCGTAACTTGGCTACAGTTAATAGTGCAGCAGTGAACATGATTTTGAAAGTGATTTTACTGTTACGCTATGGAATAATTCATCACTTCCTTTGTGGGAGCAATACTCTATCCAGTTTTCCAGAATAAGAACATCCTTCCCTTCATCTTCATCACAATGTATTGCAAGTCCTCAAAAACACACTTACCCCTACACTTACCCCTACAGGTCTCAATAAGCTAAAACACCACTGTGCCCATATTCTTTCAAAACATTTTTTTCATAATTGTACATATAATTTAGTGAGAACCTTCTATGTACTTTCCTAATGTGGGAATGAGGGACATGACAGAGTAAACGTAAGAAATATGCAACTTAATTAGTTATTATCATATTTATAATCATGTTCAGCTCTAATTCATAGCCTCACATAATATTATTTTAATCTTTATTTGATTACTTCATCTAACCCGTAAATTATATCAGGTGAGTTAAAAGCAAAGGCAAAAAGTGTGGTTTGGTTTTGACACCCTTGTTTGAGGTTGCACAACATGGGCAAATAGATGGATTGGAATTAATAGCTCTTATCCATTTTGTTAACGTAGAGATGATTTTCCCAACCTGATTCTTGAATTCATATTCCATTCAACAACAAGAAACATGTGATAATTTCCTTTGTTTTGCTCCTTATTAACTTTTTTCCATTTTATTTTACAATGGATGATTTCATGAATGTACTGTAGATACAAAAATATGTTAAAATATTTCTATCCGTATTTCATTGATATATACATACACACATATATTATGCAGGTTATAATGATAATGTATAATTTCAGTAACTGTACAATTTACTAAATTATTAAAACTATCGTTGGCTCATGCCTGGCATCCTGGTTACTCGGGAGGCTGAGATCTTACAATCATAGTTTGAAGCCATCCTGGGCAAGAATGTCCAGGAGCCTCTTATCACCAAACAACCAACAGAAAATCAGAATTGGAACTGTGGTTCAAATAGTAGAGTGGTAGCCTTGAGAGAAAAATCTCAGGGACATCATCCAGGTTCTTAGTTTAAGAAGTACAATCTACCCAAATAAAATCTATTTAATTTACACCTGTGTAATTAAAGTATTTCCATCACCCAAATGCACAACCATGATCATTTGCAAGGTAACTCTATTTTGTCTGAAGTACCATAAAATATTTTCACTTAAGTTAAAAGCATTGGAACATGGGTTCATTCTATCTCTCTCATGCATTTTTCTACTCAAATATTCAAATCTTACAATTATTCCAATTATTTAAAATCATAGCTTTTTACTTTAATACCCAAATATTAGAGTTTGAATTGAGTGTCTTGTGCCCCCTAAATGGATGTTCTTACCACTTTGTCTTGTCCCCAGCGCTAACTTATCCTGATTATTTTTCAGATCCTTGTGTATGACCTTGGGCTCAGTCCATGTTATGTTATTCTTCCTGGAATTTAGAATAACAGGTGCATGGCATTGTGTACTGATTTTTCTGTCCAGTCTGGGCTTTAACCTCTATCCTCTCAAGAGTAGACTCCCATGTAGTCAGGATTTTCATAAGTTTGTGATAGCTGATGTTTTTTTTAAGTCTTTGCATTTCCTGCAGGTTCTTGACTACTGAATTAATTTGTTTTCTTGGGTTGTGCTGTTTCATTTGAATGTATGTGTTGAGTTGTTCCTCACGTGTCCTTTTGTTTCTTTCAATCAAGTTCTTACTTAAAGTGCTGAG
>NW_027203978.1:0-45615 GCF_024711535.1 Dipodomys merriami | reverse complement strand
AAGAACCATTCAGATTCTAATAGTATGAAAGTAAGCATTGAGACAGGGGATGTTGTCAGATTCCAAATGGAGTCATTTCTGTCATACATTTCAAAAGTAATTAAGCCAAGAGATTGTAAAGAAATGGTTGATAAGCATGGTTTTCTGAAGCTAAAGCTTGTCGACCTTTCAACTAGCCAAAAATCAGAACTTTAGCTTTTTCTATCACCCACTATTTTGATGAGTATCAGAAACCCAGATACCCCCACCTAGGTATGGATACACTCAGCTTCTTACGGACAGGATGGTGGTCCTACCTCTGTTAATATGCCTAAAGATTGCATAAGGCATAAGGACAGAAATGGAAAATACAAATTTTCCCATGTGATTTATAAAATTCTGTCACTTCAGGCAATTTGAAGGCAAGTTTTACGTTCTAGAATTAGGAAGTATGTCCATGAGAAGGCTTTGATTTTGAAAACTGGAAAAGAAGCCATAAAGAACATTTTCCACCTGTTTTCTTCAGGCACAATTTTCTTGCATAGTCAATATATCAGACTGGTATACTTTCAACTTCTTTACAGTAAAAATAAGAAACCTTACATCTTTTCAGACAGAGGATGAGGAGGACTGCAACCCACAACTTCATCTTGGGAGTAACAGAGATTAGAAGAGTAATTGTCCATGAAAAGTTTGTTGTTGTTGTTTAGTTTTGGGTCTTAAACTCAGTGCCTAGACACTGTCCCTGAGCCTATTTGTCCAAGGCTAGCACCCATGAGCATATTTTATTGCTAGTGTCAGGGCCCTGATTCAGTACTAACAAAATTCTGAGTTACAAAATGAGGACACCTGAATACAAGTACCTGAGAATCTTGATTCAGTAATTCTCCTGTTGAGTCTGAGACTGCAGAAGTGGCTCTTATTGATTGGGAGCAATTCCTACATTTCCTTCACTCCCAGAGACTTGCCCTCTCATCATTTGGAGGCTGCTGGACAAGGACTGATTTGCAAGATACTTGAGTCAGGCAAGTTCTATGCCTGCTGTGTGAGCAGAAGGTACAAATTCAGCTAAGACATGAGGTGGAGCCAGAGGGTTTGCTTGGGATTATGTGCAGAAAGTACACAACTAAGGGCAGAAATAAAGAAGGGACAGGAAGTTTATGTACTAGAGGCCCCTCCTGAGGCACTGGATTTAGCCTCTTGGCAAAGACATGAAGGAGCTATGCAAGCCTGTTTGTTCAATCACTGGAAAAGAGGTTCTACACCTAGTGAGGTAGAATGCCTGAGTTGTGATAGTGGACAGTGTGAGAGATGTGGAGTCCCTTACAGTGCTGAGCAGAAATACTTCTGACAGGTAATGTTGGACTCCTGCATAAGAGAGGTGATTCTGAAGACAGCCTTGTGCACTATGTGTTCAATTGAGCAATACAAGTGTGATGGCCACCAACAGCTAGTCCTGTAGGTCATGACCAGGTGAAGGTGCAGGTAAATATGTTTGATAGAGTCAGGGATGAAAGGACTATGACATGGTATAGTACACTGGTGTGGTATAATACAGGAACTATGTGAATGACAAATGCAAATAGGATCCAGGACAACTTCCATTTGAATGGAGACAAAGTCAATTAATAAAACATAGCAACAACAGGACAAATCATGTCCCCTACTAAGGAGGATTGAATCTGTGTTGAGGTCCAAAGCCAAACCCTATGACTAAGTTTCCTACAGAGACCAATTTGTGCTGTTCAGATGAAAAGCTGCTCAGATGAAAAGCCCTTTGATAAATATCATGAAGAAAAGAAACAATGTTTTCCTTTCTAACATTTTATTATTCAACATAAATATATAAGGAATGTAAACTTAAACATTACAAATAAAATTTTATGCCATCCTTATTTACTCATAGTGAATTTACAGTTTCTTATGCTGAACTCTTTTTGACTAGCACTTATGTAAATTTTCTATTTCTCATGAGAATGTAAAAAGTCAGTAACTTAATATTGATTTGATATAATTGAAAACTACAGTCACTTTCATGAAATGAAAGATCACAAATAATCTTACTAATGTATGACTTGTACCAGGAAATTTGGCTTCTCTAAACGTTGAGAATTTTTAGTGGTATTTCATGACTGTGACAACAATTAGTGAATTTCCTATTTTTAAAATGTGCATTTTATTATACTTTCGACTAAGAATCTGTTGAACACATTTCTAAAACACATAACTCTCCAAAAATGAGTTTATGGAAGCATGGATATAATTTTCAAAATATTTAATCCTTAGCTAGGTCAATTTTACACAGAAAATTATATATTTTGAAGGAATATTAGACAATATTTTCATATTAAATAAACATTTTGAAATGGTTACCACCATAAAGCTAACACACTTAACAAAGTACATACTTATATGCATGTGACCAGAACTCAGAAAATTCAAGAATGTATTTTTATTGTAAAAATACTGTACAGAGGTGTTATAGTTACATGAGCAAGGTAATGAGTACATTTCCTATCAAGCATTGTTACCTCCTCCTTTGTTTTTCTCCTACCATCCCTTCCCTCCCACCTCCACAACTACCTCCACCCCCAACCCCCGACCCCCTTCCCTGCTAAAATTGTAAAGTTCATTTTCAACATAGTGTCTTGTACATCTCATTGTTACAATGGGTCAACCTGTATCCCTATTTAATCATTTTGTTTTTTCCCTTCCCCTCCCCAAATTAGAGAAGTGTATATACAAGATGTAAATACAGTGCAAATATAAATACAGTGAAAACAGAGGTTATACCATGGGGGAGCAACATACAAAGAAACAAAAAAATCACATGGTACATTATAAATATGTTAGAAACAATAGCAAGAAAGGAAAAAACACTTGTGTCCCTGTCTTGGGGTTCATTTCGCTTAGTATCATCTTATATGGTCATATGTACATAGCTTTTGACCTTTTCAAGAATGTATTTTTGATGCCTTACTAAACAAATCAGTTGTGGAAAAGGAAATAAAAACAAATTATAAATCCTTGACAGTAGGTTAGACCATGCAGAAGATCGAATTTCAGGGATTGAAGATAGCCTAGATATTATAGAGAAAGAACATACAACTATCCAAGATATGATAGATCTATTCAACATTTGGAAGACATCATCAGAAGGCCTAATCTGAGGATAATTGGTGTAGGTGAGCATCTAGAGACAGAAGTTAATAGTCTAGGAAATTTATTTAACAGGATCCTAGCAGAGAACTTCCCAAACATGCAAAAAGATAAGCCAATGCAGATACAAGAAGCTTTTAGAACACCAAATAGACCAGAAAAGGACATCCTACCATAACATTAGAATCAACACAGGATCAATTCAGTTAAAAAAGATTCTTAAAGCTGTCAAGGAGAAAACATTAATGACCTATAAAGGGAAACCAATTAGAATAACCTCAGATTTCTCAGCAGAGACAAAGTAAGAAGAGAGTGGAATAATGTATGTCATGCCTTAAAGACAAACAACTATCAACCAAGAATGCTGTACCCAGCTAAACTCTCCTCATAACAGGAGGTCAGATGAAAATCTTCCTTAGCAAAGAAAAACTGAAACTATATCTCCACCAAACCAGCCCTACAAAAGCTACTTAAAAATGTTCTACACATAGAAAACCAACAAGACCACAATAAAGACCAAGAAACCACACCCAAACTGAGAATCCAAGAAGTATAGGAAGAACCCAACTTTTGCATCCCCCAAGAAGGTGAATAACATGTCAGGAACTCCCAAACACCACTCAGTCCTAACTCTCAACATTAATGGACTAAACTCTGCATTTCAGTTACATAGACTGTCTAGTTGGATTAAAAAGCAAGATCCTACTATCTGCTACCTTCAAGAATCACACCTTGCTCATAAAAACAAACATATTCTGAAAGTGAAAGGCTGGAACAAAATCTACCAAGCATAAACAGTCAGGACTTGCAATTCTAATATAAGATAAAATAGCTTTCAAATTAAAATTACTGAGAAGAGATAAAGAAGGTTGCTACATACGAATTAAGGAATCTCTCCTTCAGGAAGATATTACAATTCTAAATATCTATTCACCAAACAAACCGTACTTTCCCTCAAATCTCACATAAATCCAAAGACATTAATTGTTGGGACTTTAACACACCATTATCCCCACTAGGGGATAAAACTCAACAGAGAAACTGCAAATCTAAACAACTGCACAGATCAACTAGATTTAACAGGCATCTACCGAATATTTCTCCCAGTCCCATCAGAATACATGTTTTTCTCAGCATCACATGGAACGTTTTCCAAAATAGACCACAAAGCAAACCTGTCCAAATTTAGAAACATTGAAGTTATGCCCTGCATTCTCACAATGGAATAAAAGTAGAACTCAACACCAAAAGCCACCAAAGAAAGCCGTGTAACACATGGAGGCTAAACAACACACTGTTGAATCACCAGTGGGTCACGGAAGAGATTAGAAAGGAAATTCAAATGATCATGATATTCATCAAAATGAACACACAATTTACCAACTCCTCTGGGACACAGCAAAGGCAGTAGCAAGTTTATAGCTCTGAGTTCCTACATCAACAAATTGGAGAATCTGAAACCAACAATTTAATGAGACATCTGAACCTCCTTGAAAAAGTGCAGCAAGAAAAAGGAAATCAAAACAGAACTTAGAGAGTGGAAAAACCTCCCATGCTCCTGGATTGGAAGGATCAACATTGTGAAAATGGCAATACTTCCCAAGGCTATCTACAAATTCAATGCTATACCTAGCAATATTCCAACCTCATTCTTCAAGGAAATAGAAGAGGCAATCCAAAAATTCATATGGAACAATAAAAGACCCCAATAGCAAAAACGATCCTTAACAGAAAGAACAGTGCTGGAGGAATATCAATACCAAATTTCAAACTCTACTACAAAGAAATAGTAATCAAAACAGCTTTGTACTGGCACAAGTACAGATCTCAGGACCAATGGAATAGAATTGAAAACCCAGAAATGAAACCACAGAGCTATAGCCATCTAATCTTTGATAAGGGAGCTAAAAAAAATAGAATGGAAGAAAGACAGCCTCTTCAGTAAATCGTGCTGGCAAAATTGGTTAATCACTTGTAGAAAACTAAAGCTAGATCCTTATATATCACCCTGCACCAGAATCAACTCCAAATGGATCAAAGACTTCCAAGTCAAAGCAGACACCCTGAAAACATTACAGGATGGAACAGGAGAAACCCTAGGTCTCCTTGGCACAGGCCAAAATTTTCTTAAAGAGACTCAGAAACACAGCAAATCAAAGAAAGGTTGGACAAATGGGATAGCATGAGATTGCAGAGCTTCTGCATGGCAAAGGACATAGCTAGCAAGATCAATAGAAAGCCCACGGATTGGGAGAAGATCTTCACTAGTCATACAATGGACAAGGGTCTCATATCTAAAATATACCTGGAACTCAAAAAATTAAATCCCCCAACATCAAATCTTCAAAGAAACAACTGCCCAATAAATAAGTGGGCTAAAGTCTTAAAGAGAAACTTCTCTGAAGAGAAAAGAAGGATGGCCAATAGACACATGAAGAAATGTTCAACCATAAAAGAAATGTAAACAACATTGAGATACCACCTCACCCAATTAGAATGGATATAATCAGGAACTCTAATAACAACAGATGATGGAGGGGATGTGGACAGAAGGGAACCTTACTGCATTGTTGATTGGAGTGTAAACTTGTTCAACCACTTTGGTAAGCAGTATGGAGGTTCCTCCAAAGACTCCACATAGAGCTCCCCTATGACCCAGTAATCCCACTTTTGGGCATTTATCCAAATGATCACAAACATGACCATCCTAAAGCTACCAGGACAACTATGTTTATTGCAGCATTATTTACCATAGCTAAGGTATGGAACCAATCCAGAAAAAATGATTAAAAAATAAAAAATTAAAAAAGAGGGAATAAATTAAATCTGTAAAAAAAAAAACCCATTGTTTCTTTTGAAAATATCTAAATATCTCAACTCCATACCTAGTGGACATTCTTAAAACAAACATGAAAATATTCAAGAATTACCTCCTAAAGGGTAAGATGACTTATCTGCAAAATTCCTTAGACCAGATTTTCTTTCAGTTTTGCCTTTTGATATGTACACATGATGATATCCATGTTGGGTAGGGACACTGTCTTTGGACTTTACAAACATTCACCTTCTGAAACTGTGTCTTGGGTAAAATTACCAATTCTGTGACTGAAAAAAATAAAAATCTTGGAAATAAATTGAGTATCTCTTAAGAATGTGCTTCTTTAGAATGATACTAATTATAGAATTATATTTTCAAAATTAGAACATGGAGAAAAGAAAAACCTCATATACATACATAAAATATTAAATGAGTGTTTTAAAAATTATTTATCTACCAATAACTACTAAGATCATATTTTCTATAATCTTTTATCGTTTTCCTTAATTGGTATGTATTAGTTGTACACTATATTTTTGTTGTGCTGTCTCTATGCATACATAGAACATACCATTGCTGTTTACCCACTTTATTACTCTTTCCTATGTCATGTTCAGCTTTCTGTTTACAATTTTAATTGGCTTCATTTGTATACATAGATATAGTATACTTTGATCATGTGTTCTCAACACTGTCTCCTTCCTCTTTCCTCCTATTAACCACCCTCAAATAGTCTTTTTATATTTGTATCATATATTTATCTCTCTAGATTCCACATATAAGAGGAAATGTAATATTTATTTGGAATCTTGATCTATAGCTTTATATAATCAGATTCAAGTTTTATTTTCAAGAGTGATTATGTTCTGAACAGTGTGATATAAGACCACAAAAAATAATAACATGACATAAATACAGTTCATTAATTCTTGTCAAGGTTGTCTAACCAGTCAGTTTAGATGAAGTAACTTAAGTATACCACTATATACTAACTGCAAGAGATACTGACCAATATGTGCTAAATATCAAATTGGGTAATTTATCTTTACTGGTTGCCCTAGCTTACATTTCCACTATTATGTTATGATGTCTTTTATTCTATACTTTCCAGCATGTTATAACTTATTTTCTTAATGCTTTCCAGTCTGATTGGGATTTAATGGAACCTTACTTTCAATATTTATTTAATTTACCTTAATGCCTGTAATATGTTGGCAATTTCTTCACGTGTTCACAATTTGTATTTTCTGAAACCTATCAACTCATTTACACATTTATGAATTGCAATAGCTTTTAATTTGAGACCTATTTTTGAGCTTTGTATGTTTTACATAAAAATTCTTTCTCTACTCAATAGTTCTAATTTGATGCAGTCCTATTTTTAATTCTTGCTCTTATTTTTACTCAGTTAAACTTTTATATAATAAGTCGATACAAATGTCAATAACTTTCAAAGAGTTTCCTATGTTTTTTTTTTTACCTCTAAAGCTATGCAGTTTAAAATTTTTGATATTGACTTGAATTTTGTAGCGCCTAGGAGATTATGTCCTATTTTGTCTTCTTCATATAGAAAACCAGTTTAATTTTTCCATCACCAATTTTTGAAAAGATTGTCTTGTCCATTGTATAATTTCCTCTCTTTTTTTGGAGGGGGGGTCTTGTCATGGGGCCTGTCCCTCAGCTCTTTAGCTCAAGGCTAGCACTCTACCACTTGAGCCACAGCGCCACTTCCGACTTTTTTTCTTTTTGCTTATGTGGTGCTGAGGAATCAAACCCAGGGCCTCATGCATGCAAGGCAAGCGCTCTGCCACTGAGCCACCTTCTCAGCCCCAATTTCCTCTCTTTTTTCAAAGGTATGCCTTGTCAAAAATATTTGTAATCACTTGATATTTTATATTATTTCTATTTTAAATATATGTGGTAAAAATTCACATTTGTTTCCAAAAAGAATGAGTATATGATATTGAAAATGATTGTATCTTTGAAGATGAGACCTAAATGGATTATGGCATACCATAAAATGGAACTCTGAATAGGATGAAACTAAATAAAATAAAACTCTACAAACTTACAAAGATAAAAATTTAAAACATAAAACTGAATAATAAATTTAGGATAAAACAGGTATAAAAAGTATATTTACAATAAAATTTAAAACTATGAAAAATAATAATCCATTTAACATTTTATATTCTGCTACTTTGCCAAAGTTTCAGGTCAACTCATTTAACTTGGAGGAGAAATCTATAGCATTCCTTAAATACAGGATCATGTCATCTGCAAAGAGGGATAGTTTAACTTCTTTCCATATTTGTATTACCTTTATGATTTTCCCTTGCCTTATAGTCCTTGATAGGAATTCCAGTATTATATTAAAGAGATACTGAAAGAGTGGACATCCTTCTTACTGATTTTAGAGGAAATGGTTTTAACTTTTCACCATTAAGTAAAATGCTGGTTTCAGTTTGTCATGTAAACATTTACTATATTGAGGAATGTTGTATGTATTCCTAGGGGGTCTGATCGTGGGCCTTAACTCTGGGCCTGGGCGCTGTCCCTAAAGCTCTTCAGCTCAAGGCTATTGCTCTATCACTTGAGCCACAGCACCACTTCCGGCTTTTTTTTTCTGCTTATGTGGTGCTGAGGGATCGAACTCAAGGCCTCATGTGTGCAAAGCAAGTGCTCTACCACTGAGCCACCTTCCCAGCCCCTCATAAAGGGGTTTTTAATCATGTCAAATGCTTTTTTCTGTTCTGTGCTCATTCTTGCAAAGTCTAACTCCAATCTTGTTCCAGATCACCATGGTCCACATTGTTCCATCCTATTTATTTTCAGGATTTCACAAGTGATGGAGAAGGTGGAATTTGCACAGTAGCCCAGTAAAAGTATAGAGCAGGAGAGGTCATTGGAGGACCACAGCCCATAGTTCTACTCAGAATTCTTCTTAGCTAAAGAAGGGTGAAAATGAGAAAGAATGAAGAAATAAGAAGATGAGAAGGAATGAAGAAAGCCTCAAATGTACTAACAGTGCATGGAGAGGAAAGAGCTTTCATCATGTAGAGGAAAGGTTGCCTGGTTATTGAATCAGGAAGACACATCCTGATGATCAAAAGAAAGAGAGGAAGGAAAAATATAATTGCAAAAGCAATTAAAGTCAAAGAGATAAATGTCCCCAGTCAGTTCCATACATGCTGGCCTTCTTACAAAATGTAGGCAAGGTAGTTAACTTAGCCAGTGGAAGGTAATTCATCCTGAATTACCATCAACTCTATTTTTAAAAGATAGCAAGAGGTCAGAACTGGTGATAAATATTTGTAATCCCAGCATGAAATGAGTTTCAAGATCAGCCACAGTAAGATTTAATGATAGTATGAGATAATGTAGGTGTTCCCTCAGCTGTGCCTGAAGGGTAAGTAGGAACATTGTAGTCTCAGCTTAGCTCCAGGGGATAAAAGGATAAAATGGTAGCTAAAGATAAGTCAAACATAAAAATGGAGGCATTGCTCAAGTGGTTGAGCACCTTCCTAGCAAGCACCAGTCCCAAAATTTAAACCTCAGCATTAGAAAGTAATAAAAAAGATGGTAAAGAACTGGAAAGGGCATGTGCCTATGAAAGGTGATGATTGCAGTGATGATTGCAGAATTCTCTGTATCTGCAGCTATGGAACTAGACATGTGCATTCATATTGCTATGAACCTATTCATCACTTCATCTATCTATATACACATTTATTTTGAAGAATTAGTTCATGGAGTTGTGTGACTTGTTCCTAAGTCCAACTTTTCAGGAGGCTGCTAGACTCCACACACATTGAAGTCTGCCTCAACATGGAGGCATGGAATGATTTATTTCACCCAAAGCGTACTGGTTAAAGTACTGATCTTCTAAAAAGAAACCTCAAACTCACATACAGTACTGTTACAAATACTTGCATATGGTGGCATATCCAGGTAGACACATAAAAATCTCATCTTTTTCAGTTCCATTAATTCTTTCCTGAAAAAGTATTTTGTCCTTTAAAAATAAATTATACAGCTCTTTTTTGATTTTGAATGTGTATCTTTTCCATTCCCTTTCAACATCATTGTACAGTCATCTCTGTCTTACAATAAGTCCCTATATACCTATAGTGTCTAAATCAGGGGAAGAATCACTAGCCTGCTGGGGACAGCCATTGCTTCTATCTGCCTTGGTAAGGATGTCCAAAAACACAGGGCTCAGGTTCTTCTCAGTCATGCATGTGATAGTGAGAGGAGCTTTGTTTTCTAATGAAACTCAGAAGGGAAGGAATCACAGCTTCAAGCCTTAAATTCCTTCATTCCTTGGTTATAAAACAAAATGTCAGTCTGACCCTGTCCTCTTTATTTCAGGAGCCAGCATGGCCCAGAAGGTAGCTGAAGCTCAAACTTCAATTCTGCTGGTGGAAAAGGAGGCTGTGACCCTAGACTGTTTGTATGGGAATGGGGAATCCTATTATTCCATCTTCTGGAACAAACAGCCCCTCTCAGGGAAATTAATTTTGCTTATTCATCAGAACTCTTATGAAAAGGAAAAGGTAACAGAGGTTTGTTACTTCCTGAACTTCCAGAAATCCTCAGACAGACCAAGAGATCCAGTCAGAGAAGCAGGGCTTCAGGCACAGGTAGGACTTACAGAGGAACTTTAGGGCAATTCACATACAATGTCTGGACACACCACCTAGTTGACATGTATGTCTACTACGAGATGTAGTAGACATACATCTCGTAGTAGACATACATGTCAACTAGGTGGTGTGTCTAGATGTAGTAGACATACATGTCTACTAGGTATGCATGTCTACTAGGTATGTCTACTACATCTAGAATAGTTTTCCAATGATAAAAGCATACACACTGTTTTTTGTTTTTGTTTCTTTTTGGGTCCAGTCGTGGGCCCTGAACTCTGGGCCTGGGAGCTGTCCCTCAGCTTTTCAGCTCAAGGCTAGCACTCTACCACTTGAGCCACAGCGCCACTTCCAGCTTTTTTTCTTTTTGCTTATGTGGTGCTGAGGAATCGAACCCAGGGCCTCATGCATACAAGGCAAGCGCTCTACAACTGAGCCACCTTCCCAGCCCTTGTTTACTATTTAAGTAAACATTTAATATGCATGCCTAGCCTTGAGGCATTTGCTCTGGGACTTCTGGGAAATCACCTAATTTTATAGATACAGAGTTCTATATGAAGTCATCCTCTGAAGAAAGATCTCATCCCCTTGGCCTGCTCCATGTGCTTGCCCAGGATGTGTTTATCTATTTCTCTCATTCTCTGTATCTTACTCTGTCTTCCTATCTCTATGTATATATACATATATAAATTATGTATTAGAGAAAGCTATCTATCTCTATATAAATAGAGATAGATAGAGAGATAATAATGGAAAGAAATCAAGACACTAGAGACCAAAAAAAGCAAACCAAAACTGAGTTTGAGAAATTAAACTGAGAGATTGGACAAGCAACAATCAATAACAGAGCAATTGAAGCATTATGTTCAAGTTTTTAGGTCATAAGAACATAAATAAAAAGTTACATATAATTCATAAATTTATTATATAATACATATGTAATCTCTGTCCACAGAGAACATAAAAATTCTCAGCCAGTTCCAACGAATTAATTCGTAGGGCCATAAGATCACCACTTCAGTGGATGTTGTCCATATCGAATATGATTACAGTATCCTACAACTCAAGAATTGTGATTCCCAATATCATACTGGAAGAATTCCCTAACCAAAAAATTGCAATAGAATTAAAAGTTAACAACAAAGCATAGCAGCAGAACAAGTCCAAGATGTTTCTGACTCCATAGCTTTATACTCAGCAGGTTGAGTCAGCAAGATCAGAAAAACAAATATAAACATTGGACAGGACATAACAAGGTACAAGCTGAATTAGTACTCTGAGGAAAAGTAATTCATGTGGAATAAAATTGTCGGAAACTTCAAAGCTATTGCACTAAGCCTGAAAGAATAATATTTTGTGAGACTAAATCAAGCACAAAGAAAATTATCTGATGTTTTTGCTCATAGGAATCTGGACCGAAATAAAATACTACATGATCGCAAAAGGAGCATTGCATGAACATATTCAAAATGCATTATATGTGTAGCATGCTCTCTGTGTGTGTGTGTGTGTGTGTGTGTGTGAATAGCATAATGAAATCCACTAAAATGTTATAATAAGGGAAGAAGAAAGTGTTTGTATGTCCCTCCCCCACGATATAACCCATGCTTTCACTATATTTGATGTCGGTATAATTTGTGGAGGGGAAGGGAAAAAACAAATCATTTAACTAGGGATACAGGTGGACTTATTGCAACAATGAGATGTGCAAGTTGTTATGTCGAAAAACTAACTTTACAACTTTGGTTGGGGGGAGAGGGGGGATCAGGTGAGGGGAGGGGAGAGGATGGGAAGGGATGGAAGGGGAAACAAAGAGGAGGCAACAATGCTTAATACGAAATGTATTTGTTATCTTGCCCATGTAATTGTAACTCCTCTGTACGGTATTCTCACAATAAAAAAAAAAGGAAAATATCACAGTACATTAAAAATGACGACGACAGGCTGGGAAGGTGGCTCAGTGGTAGAGCGCTTGCTTTGCATGCCTGAAGCCCTGGGTTTGATTCCTCAGCACCACATAAGCAAAAAGAAAAAACCGGAAGTGGCGCTGTAGCTCAAGTGGTAGAGCACTAGCCTTGAGCTGAAGAGCTGAGGGATAGCGCCCAGGCCCAGAGTTCAGGCCCCATGACCGGCCCCCCCCCAAAAAAACTGACGATGACAACAACAACAACAACAACAAAAAAGAAGAGGTTAATATGATCAAACTATTATATGCCTGTATGGTATCTTATAATGAGACTCCTTTTACTTTATGCTAATAAAACATTAAATTCTTTTATTATTGTTATTATTATTTTTATTATTTTGTCAGTCATGGGGCTTGAACTCTGGGCTTGGGTGCTGTCCCTGTGCTCTTCAGCTTAAGGCAAGTGCTCTACCACTTGAGCCCCAGCGCCACTTCCAGTTTTATAGTGTTTTATTGGAGATAAGAGTCTCACGGAAGTTCCTGTCCGGGCTGGCTTTGAACCACGGTCCTCAGATCTTAGCCTCCTGAGTAGCTAGGATTACAGGTGTGAGCCACCAGCACACAGCCATTATTAAGTTTTTTATTGTGAAAATACCATACAGAGGGGTTACAATTACATGAGCAAGGTAAAGAGTACACTTCTTATCAAGCATTGTTGCCTCCTCCTTTGTTTCCCCTTATCATCCTTGCCCTCCCATCCACCCCTCCCACCCCCATCCTCCAACCCCCACCCCCTCCCACCCTGCCAAAGTTGTAAAGTTCGTTTTTTGACATAAAACGTCTTGTACATCTCATTGTTACAATGGGTCCACCTGTATACCTATTTAAACAATTTGTTTAAATTCTTTTTTTTTCCAAATGAGATATCTTTTATCCTAGTTTGTAAAAGAGCATAGTTAGTGTCTGATTTATAATCTGTATTAAGGATTCATTTTGTAAACACTGGAAAGGAATAAAATGCCTTAAAGTCTATCTTTCAAGCTCAAAAGCTGGGTGCTGGTGTAATCCTTGCTAATCAGGAAGCTGAGATATGAGTATCTCAGTTTAAAGCCAGCTTGAGTAGGAAAGTCTTTAGTTAAGTGTGTGTGTGTGTGTGTGTGTGTGTGTGTGTGTGTGTGCACATGTGTGCATACAATCAGAAATGAAGTTATGGCTCAAGTGATAGAGCACTACCCTTGAGCAAAATAAAGTTCAGTGATAGTGTTCAGGCCCTGAGGTCAAGCCCCAAGACACTCTCTCTCTCTCTCTCCCTCCCCCTTCCTCTCTCATACACACACACACACACACACACACACACACACACACACACAATATTAGTATACACAGCATCTCTTCTGCTATTAGTGTACATTTTGCTATCACAAATCAAGTACAGTGACAACAGGTGATGTACCATAGAGGGAAGACCATACAAAGGAAACAAAAAAAATCATATAGTACATTCAAAACAACAAAAAAACAAAGAAAAAACAAAGAAACAAAGAAAAAAACAAAGAAAAAGTTCTTGTGTCCATATTTTGGGGTTTGTTTCACTTAGCATTATTTTATATGGACATATGTACAGAGCTTTTGAGCTTTTCTTCTCATCTGATAAAATTATCCTAGACGTACACTAATTATTGCAAATGAGGGAAGCCATGGGTCCTATATTTATTTTGGTCTAGCATACTTCACTTAATATTATTTTTTTCAAATTGTTCCATTTCCTAATGATGGGATGGTGTCATTCTTTATGATGAAAGCACAGAATTCCATTATGTATCTGTGTGTGTGTGTGTGTGTGTGTGTGTGTGTGTGTGTGTGTGTGTGTGTGTATCACATTTTCTTGATCTATTCATCTACTGAGGGGCATCTGGATCTGGGTTGGTTCAATATCTTTGCTATGATGAAAAATGCTGCAATAAACGTAGTTGTGCTGGTTGCTTTAGTATGGCCATGTTTGTGATCATTTGAGTAAATGCCCAACAACTTCGAAGTGGGGAGTGAGGGAGGTGGGGGAGGGAAGGGATAGTGGGAGAACAACAAGGGAAAAGGGTAAGAGTGCTCAACAAGAAATGGACTCCAGGGGGGCTGGGAAGGTGGCTCAGTGGTAGAGCACTTGCCTTGCATGCATGAGGCCCTGGGTTCGATTCCTCAGCACCACATAAGCAAAAAGAAAAAAGCCGGAAGTGGTGCTGTGACTCGAGTGGTAGAGCAGTAGCTTTGACCTGAAGTGCTGAGGGACAGCGCCCAGGCCCAGAGTTCAGGCCCCATGACCGGACCCCCCCCCCCAAAAAAAGAAATGTGCTCCAGGATTTGAACCAGGGGAGTCCTCACGAGGGCCAACAAACATGAAAACAAAACTTCAAACTCATCTGCTGCTGGTAGAGAGGTGGCATTTGCTGCCGAGTTTCTACTCCAAATATACCTGGTCTGCACACTAATGTCCTCAGCACAACTTGAAAACTAAAGACAGATGAAAACTAAGCACTTACAGACATTTGTTTTAATACATACGTTAATGTTTCATATCATGCAAGCTGTTGGTCATCTTTCTAGTTATTCATTGTGTTGAATAATTGAATAATAATTCAATTATAATTGAATAATTGAATAATACTGTAGGATAATTGAATAAATGAGAAAGGAACAGATATAAATGTGTTAATTACCAATACGTTTGAAAAAATAGTGGAAATTATAGTCAAAGTAATCAAATAATCCTTTCTGCCTTTAATTCTGCTCTAGACCCCAATAATATAATTCACATGCAGCATTCTGACGATCTGGCTTCACAGCTTTTGCCCAGTAATCATGGGTGTACTAGGACACAGATCCAGCTGCTGACTTGACCTCACTTTGAGTGCATTATGACTCCATATCTTAGTCAGGCTGTGTGGATAGATCTTGACCTCTTACTTCATCTGGGACCAATGGTCAAATTTCATCTCTGTTCTAAGAAAGCTCCTGTAGATTTAGAAAGGGTTTCCCCCATGCTGAGCTCTACAGCCCCTCACACACTCATTCCAATGCTGTAACATGTTTATCTGTGATGCTGTTTAGGGTTCTTACGAATTAAGAGGCAGTGGAATAGTGAAATGTAGCAAAGCAACAACCTTATGCAAAGCAAAATTAGAAAGGAATCTAAAAGCCTGGAATATATGAAATTCCTCAGGAAAATGTGTCATTTATTCTTTTCCCCTGGCACTTATTTTGCCAGTCAGCACCCCCTGTGAACTTGGAATCCTCAATGGTGTCTGCCACTAGCAAGGGTAGTGGTAATAAGTTGACTTGTTATGCCTAGTCTTGCAGCAGTAGGAACAAAAACATTCCAGCAGGAAGTTAAAGAAGCATTAGATTGGAAATGCAAATTATTATGAGAAGCTTTGGTATGAGAACACACAACAATCATCAAGTTGAGGCATGGCTCATGAGCTAGATCACACCTTTTTTTTTTTTTCTTGCCAGTCCTGGGGCTTGAACTCAGCTTCTTTTGTTCAAGGCTAGTACTTTATACCACTTGAACCACAGTACCACTTCCAGCTTTTTCTGTTTATGTTGTACTGAGGAATTGAACCCAGGGCTTCATACATGCTAGGCATGCATGTGGCTACCAGTAAGCCACATTCCCAGCCCATAGATCCCCAGCTTTGAGAGAACAACACCGAGAATGGGTGTGGAGTCCTGAATTCTGATCTCACTGCTGGCAACCACACAAAAAAGTGAAAAGAAGGACAGTAGGAAATGAAGGAAAGAAAGAAGCTAAATTTCAAAATAGGGAAGGGAAGGGAGGGGTGGGAGGAAGAAAATGCTTAGTTGCATTAACATTTTTCCCCCCCAAGTAACTTCACAGTCTGGGCCTCTGCCAATGCTCACCAGGTCACCCTCAGTCGATGGCAATTGTCTAGGTAGAATGGTTGCCATCCTTACTCCTCTATAGGGGCCGGACTCTCAGAGCCAGATCTTCCATGAATAACAATGGAAACAAGGAAGAAACCTAAGTTTTCTTGCAGTACATATCTATGAAGAAGTATCCAGGCAGGCAGAGGGATTCTGGCTGTTGGTCCCTCTGCAGGAAGGATCAGAGAACATAGCATGCCCCACCTCCATCAGACTAACCTCCCCACAGCTACCACTTCCACGCCCATCCTGAGGTATCCAGTCAGTTCCACACCTTTAGTGCTGGCAGCACAGAGGATCCATGGGATTCCTGGGCCATGTTTACAAATCCACCTCTGAAAAGGAGCAGAACATTGAAACACCTCCAAATCTGCCTAGTATCATATACAGATGGGGGTTTCTTACTGTAAGTCTGGATCTTTTAGCAGATACTGTATGGGAAGAGCCAGAGTAGGCATGACTACTGATCCCTCATCCAATTCTTCATCCCCATGCAGAGAGGCCAGGTGAGTCTCTCTTGATTATATCCTGTTGCAAATCTGTTCCCATAATCACTTCAAAGACTGGAGCTGCTCATTCAAGGGAGAAGATAGAGTGGATGGAGTTTGCTGGGTTGTGGCAGAAGAGAGGGCACAGGGTGGCAGTACTGGAAGAGAAACTTCCTGTCATCTTGCACGATTCTGGTTATAGCAAAGAGATTAGTTGGAAAGCATGTGTGTGCCAAGGGCCACTTGCTCATGCCTGTAATCCTAATTAGGAAGCTAAGATGTATCAATGTTCAAAGCCAGCTAAGCTATACAAGTCTGAGAGACTTTTACTTTCATTTAACCAGCACATAGATAAACTGAAATAGGTACACACACACACACACACACACACACACACACACACACATATCATGGAAATGTGTTACATATGTGAATGCATTTTGTATACAAGTGGAAGTTCGTTATAAATGTAGATCCTGTTGAAGATTTTATTTATAATTTCCAATTTGTTCTAATGCCCAGAGTCTGATTTTTCTTACATTCGTGGCTCTGTTTTACCGTGGTATTATTGAAATGACATACTTCGGAGAACAGCCAGAACCCAACTAGGCAGAATGCGATTCTCCCTGGCCCCTTATAGACTCAGTTGAAAAATGCCATGTAGATGGGGTCTTGCAAAGAATGGATGTAGCAGTAACTGAAAGTTTTGTTGTATGGAGTTTTCGGTATCAGCTATATTCTCAGGAAGTTTGTAAAATTACAACTTTTTAAGTCATGTTTTTAATAATAGGTTTGAAAAGTTCACATGAGAATATTGTTATTTTATGTATTTTTGTGCCAGTACTATGCTCTTGTTCAGTTTCTAACTTCAACGTAGTTGGCATTGTACCTCTTGAGCCAAACCTCCACTTCTGGCTTGTTCCTTGTTAATTGAAGAAGAGTTTCATGGACTTTTCTACTTAGGATGTCTTCAAGCTGCAAGTCTCAGAATCCGGTCTTCTAAGTACCTAAGTACTTTCTAAGCACCCTCAAGGTACTTAGTTATCTAAGTCCTAGAAGCCTGAGAAAGGCATCCAGATATAAAGTTTTTTAAGTGTAACACAACCACAATGTCACTGATTTTGTTTTACCTGATCTTCAAATACAATAGTATAGTCACTAACTTACACAAGTCTCTCTTGAGTTTTGGGTAACATCTGAAATGTGATATTAGACAAAAACAAGACAACCACAAGCAGAAATTTTGGTAGTATTATTTTTATTTGTTTTTCATTCTGTTGATAAGTATTAAAGACCAAGAAAACATTTTTGGAAGCACTAAATATAATAACAATGATTTTCTACATAATTTCTGAATTGTATTACTCTGTTAAAAAATAAGTATCATATTTTATTTAATACTTTATTCCTAAACATATCCTTTTCAGGGATATTCCTTTTCAGTGATACCCTTATACATTTTGATCATAAAATTTATATTACTAATAGTTTCAAAGGTATTGATATTTGATCTGTTGGGATATGTGAAGCCTTGTCATTGACATTGAGTGAAAACTGGGTCACAAGGGCTTGGAGGTGTGTATACATTTGATTTCCACAAGTGTATGGTAAAGTCATAGTCTGAGTTTTGGTGGTATTTTCAGCCTCATTGATTTTAAGTTTTTGGTATGATATTGCAGCATTGAGCGACATTGGAAAGAAAGGCAGTGAGAAGCAAAGGGAGGCTCACCATCAGCATGGTCTTTGTGTACCTCCTCAGGTTCCTTTCACCAAAGGTGGTCTTGTTGTATTCACTGCTTATATTTGTGCTCTGCTTTGTTCTTGGACTACCACGAGGGAAATTCCTCTTCAATAAGACTTTCAGCTTTGGAAGATTTTTTGGGGGCAACAGTTTTCTCCATTTTGTTTCTTATGATAGAATGAAAAGGTAGGTGCCACATTGTTAGGACCTCTATAATCACTTGATCTCCTTGTTTCCAACAACTTTCAGGAACTGTTTCTACTTCCTAAAACTGCTAGTTGTGGTATGAGGCAGAAGAGTGGACCACAAGGGAGTACGTTAAAGCAGGTAATTTAGGTTTAACCTAAAGCTTACATTTTATTGTTAGGTTAGATAGATGTACACAAGAAAAGTAGACATGATCAGCCTCCCCTACACGCTTTCCAATCCAAGGCAATGCATGAGGTCATGGTAGATTTATATGCAAGGTATTCTAAGAGTACCTGGCTGAACCATGTGGAATTGAGGATGAGTGGGGAAAATTCTTGTGGGGTTGTGCACAGATTGAAGGGACACCAGTGAAGGCCTCCACCTCCCAAGTTAGTTCCTGAACAAAGTGACAGGTCACTCCAATGCAGATGCCCTAGACCTTCATATGCTGATGCTCCAGCAACCTTAGACATACTTCAGGCCTGAGGAGAAAGGTGAAGAGAAAGACAGCCAATAGTTCATTATATTCTAAAGATGTGCTGAAGTGCTATCTCCTAATTGCTTTCATACAATAAATGTCCTTTTTCTTCCCTTCCCTGTGTGTCTTTAATAAAAGGGGAAAGTGGCCAGATCGAAGTTGGGACTCCAAATCACCAAAAGCCCACCCACAACAGCTCTAAAGCGTTGTTGCAAGGATTGCTGTGGAAAGAGTCTTGCTGCCCTGGTCAGCCCAGGAGCCTGGGGAATGGTAGGCCTGAAATTCCTTTCTCATCTGGAATTTTGAAGGCTCTGAGAGGCTATGGGTCAAACAGGAAGAGGCTCTAGTGTGAGGGCTAATGGTGATAATGCCCTCATCAAGGAAAGTTGGCACCCTGTTTCCTTTCATGTGTTCCTAAATGTTTGTTATGAAGGAGCAGGCTGGAACAGTGATGTTCAAAACAGACTGAGTCATAGTCAGTAAGGGTCATATGTAATTTCTAAATTCCTAATACCTTACTTCAGTAACTTAAACAGAACCAGGAGATATTTATTTAAATATTGTTTTATTAAAATAAAAATATCCAACCTATATCATTTGAACATGTGTCAATGCAAAACTACTATGAAATTTTATATCTGAATTGTGTATCATATTTTTATTTTTGGATTTAGCTGAACATTTGATGTGTATTTTATTAATCTAGTATATCTTCATTTCACTACCTCCATTCTATTTTTTTACAAGTTCTGATTTAATAGTATGTTTTTGTAATAATGTTTGTGCATTTTGGCCTTAAATATACAAACAATAAAATTTATTCTTGCTAGTACAGGACTCCATGTCTTTTGGAAAATACAGACTTAAGGATATAAAATCATGAACTATGCAACAATGTGCATCACTTTATTTAAAATCACTTTCTAAAACAATTATTCAACAAAACTCATTCTATCTTTCCCAGATTCCATTGCAAAACTCTTTTGTTTTTGTTGTAGCCCTTATCATGGACCCCTCCATTCAAATGTGCAGCTTTAATAGATTTGCCATAGTTTAGCTTTTATTTTGGTATTCACATGAGGTAGCTCACTGTATAATTTGAACACAAAGGGAAATTCCTGTTTTTGATAGAGAGTTTAATTCTCTGTGACAAAGGCAGACTCATGAGTAAACTGCCATAAAATACTCAATAACATCCAAATAAAGATATAAAATTATTCAACAAGTTTATATAATTACCACATAAATGTACTTCCTAATATTTTTAAAACACAATACAATTACACATCTATGTCATAAAATAATTCAGATCACAAGTATAGGACACTAATCTAAATATACTGCATCATCCTCAATATTTCCTTATAAAAATTTTGTCTTTTCATTACCCTTCGCCTCAGACCCTTTTTTTTCTTGCAAATAATGGTCTGGCGATGTCCCTAGAGTTTGGCCACCTCTCAGAAGCCTCTTGCCTTTTCTGCCTCTAGGTAGTCACTCACTTAGAAGACCTGAGGGAATGTTCTCAGTTGACTTGTTCCAATGTGTCTGTCCCAATGTCTCAATTTGACTGACTGTGCCCACTCTTGCTTCGCCTGGTTGGGGTCTGTGGCAATAGCAAGAATGGTGACAGGGACAGGCTAGAACTGTGTTGTTATGAATTAATGGTAGCAGAACAGAGTAACTGAAACTAGACTACCAGGGAAAGGATATTGGTGACCGAGACACAGGATTGGAGGGGCATGGAAGTGGGTGGCAGAATTATGTGTGCAGGGATTGGGGTAGCAAATAGAGGCATCTGGAGCAGTTTATCAAAGTCAGGGTAGCAGAGACAGAGTGGCAGAGAATAAGTTGTCAGGGATTAAGGTAGCACAATCAGGGTAGCAAGAACATGGGTGTGGGATCAGTGTATCCAGTACCAGGGTACCAGTGATTGGCATGTTGCCAATGTATTGGATGTTAGAACTTTAGAGACCTCCAACAACTCATCATCAGCTCTTTGGAAGTGGGCATGTGTCATCTATCAATGCGCACTCCAGGTGTTTCAGGTTCTTGGGAACCAGCTGTAGGATCTTGCCCTTATTTCCTTGAGAATCCAAACCCCACAATACTTCAAAACAGGCTCCACATAGTGAGCTCCAATCACCTCTTGCAAGCCATACTACTCCAATCTAATGTCAATTATCATGGTTGCACCCTGTGCCCTGAGATGTGTTCAGGGCACATAGTGCTCTGGACAGCTACCAGCTTCTGACCCAAACATTATAGGGCTCCCTGGAAAAGGACAACAACAGATCTGCTACTGTTCCATTCTCTCACTGTGGTTCTGGACAAGCAGTCTGTTGTACTTTGATCTCCAGATCCTCTTCAAGCCTCACACCTTGCTCTGTATTCTCTCTTTAGGCACTCATTTGTTCAAACTGCCCCTCCTTTTCTATCCAGGTGGTGCCCTCCGTGTTCACGTCTTTGTTTTCTCCTTCCAATCTACCTGTGGCTTTTGCACCACATCCTTGAAGTTCCTCATCTCTCTCTCCATCTGTGACTGCTGCATTAAAACCATCATCTCCCTTTTATGTCTGTTTGTCAAGTTTGTTCTGGAATCCAAGGCAGCACTAGGTAACTAAGAATGTGGGTGGAGCCTAAATACTCCCCTGCTATTGGTTGTTGAGAAAGATGCAAATGAGGTGTCATCAGTCTCACCTACTCAACCCCTAGGTCAGCAGAATAAAGTGATATCACAATGGAGCCACCACCCAGCAGCAATAACAATATATGACCCAACCATAGATAATTTAGGTAGTAGAGAGTAGCCAAATCTAGTGGAAGACATGCACAGATTTATAGAGCACTACTCAGAGCATCCACCAACCAAGTTAGTTTATAGACAAAGTGGCAGGCCAGTCTTAGGCTCTTAGGCTCTGCCCTACATCTTCCTGTTTTGAAGGACCCCCAGACACACCTCAGACCTAACAACATGGGTGAATAGAAAAGTAGGTGAGTATTGCTTAGTATTCTGAAGGTGCGCTAAGGTGCTGTCTTGTCATGGCTGCCATCTAATAAATGTCCTTTCTCTGACCTTCATGATGTCACTTTATTTGCCATAAGGGGAAAACTGGAAGCTCTAACAAGAATACCTAGAATTTGGACCAGGGGTTGTAAACTCCATTTTGAGATCATGATAAACTCACCACTTACTGAGCCAGGAAGTTGGGTTAGGAATTCACAAGCTGATAATTAACTCCAATTTCCCTACCTAAACATCCCTTAGCACCCCTCAGAATCCCACTTCCCAAATGTGTGGACAGCCTTAAACTCTGTTCTCCTGGAGAAGGATTTGAGTATGGGATATCATCAGCTTCTCATTTGTGGCTGCCTTATGAATGCAGATTTTCTTTTAGGCTCAAAATAACTTCAGTAGTTGGGTTGCTGTGTAACAGGTTATATAGGACTCGGTCAAGGGTTCACACCCCTAGGTAGAATTGTCAAGGGCTAAGGACTACTGAGGGCTCACTTGCTGTCCGTGGTATTGCACCGAAGACTTCTCTGTCAATGTTGCCCACAGTGCCTGGGCCAAAGCCTCTCAGAAAGACTCCAAGCCCACCCTGCCGTGGCTGAGTCTGTGTGAGTTAATTATCATTGAACAACTATGTTTCACAGTCTATGAGCCACACACTTCTATGTGCATACGCATTTGAGAGCCCAAGTATGACTCTTTCAGAACTTCTTTTCCTTCCTCCTGTGTTCCGAGAGCAACAGTTAGTACAGTGCATCTGTCTCCCAGGAGCTGTTTTTAACTGCACAAATTTCTTACAATAAACAATAGGTGGAAGCTGCCATTAAAGCAAACAAGTATGAAATAGCACACAATGCTTCCCCTGCATTCCTGGACCTAACAAGTTCCCAATTCTGAGCACAAAGTGTTCATGGCTGAGTTCTAAAAACCTTCACTGATTGGTGAACTTAAAATAAACTTAACAAGGCAGGTACCATCCAGTACAGTAGTTGCCACCTATAATCCTAGTTATTAGGATGGCTGAGATCTACTAGATCAATCAATTTACAGACCATGCAACACAGAAAATTCTAAGATATTAGTCCCAAAAGAACAAACTGAGACAAGGAGAGCCAAGTGGAAAAGGAGGAAGTCTTAACCAAGAGAATGTTTCTCTGAGCAGAGATGTGGGTAGTAATTCCAAGAAAGTTCTCGAGTTGTGGCTCATTAGTAGAGACTACCAGGTCAAACTTCACTAAAGCCAATAATAAAACATATAAAAATAAAAGCTGAAGGGATGTGAAGGGTAAACAAAGGAGGAGGCTGCAATGCTTGATAAGAAATGTACTCATTATCTTGCCCATGTAATTGGAACCCCTCTGTACAGAATGTTCACCAAAAAAACAAAAAACAAAAAACAAAAAACAACTGAGCTGGGAGCTGGGGGCTCATGCTTGTAATCCTAGCTACACAGGAGGCTGAGATCTGAGGATCACGGTTCAAAGCCAGCCCGGGCAGGAAACGCCATGAGACTTTTATCTCCAAAAAACCACTAGAAAACCGGAAGTGGTGCTGTGGCTCAAGTGGTACAGCACTTGCCTTGAGCTGAAGAACTGAGGGATAGTGTCCAAGCCCAGAGTTCAAACCCCACGACTGACAAAAAAATAAAAATAAAAAAATAAAAAACTATATTTGGATTTCATTACTAATAGCACTTTTAAGGGAAGTGGTGTGTGTGTGCGCGTATGTATGATGTGTGGTGTGGTTTGTCTGAGGTTGTGTATGGGCCAGTACTGGTTCTTAAAAAGCATTGAATTGGCACTGTCCTTTACGTTTCCCATTCAAGTCTGGTGGTATTCTAGCTCTACCACTTGAAACACACAATTCTGGCTTTCTGCTGTTTAACTGGAGATAAATGTCTAATGGGTATGTCAACCTGCATTGGTTTTAAAGTATGATCTTCAGATCTCACTCTCTTGAGTAGGTAATTCTTTAAGAGTGAGCCACTATGCTCAGCCCAGTATTCCCAGTAAGTTACTTAATATTTCTGATCCTCAGCTTCTTTCTGTGTGGAAAGTGAATTATTTTGTGGACCTTAGAATCTGGTGGGAATTATGATGGGCACAGGAAGTATGTGTGGACAGAGCCTGATACTCTCATAAAATTACTAATGTTTATATTGAGATGAATTCCAAGAAATGGAAACAAGAGAGATTTTTCTTTTCTTGTTTGTTCATTTATGGGGAGTGGGGGAGCCACAGAAATTCAAGGAGAACAGAAAAATGATGTAGATACTATGTTGACCATGAACTATACCATTTGTGGACAGGGACAGGAGGGAAAAACAGAGAGATAGCAAGCAAAGGAAGTGGTGAGAATATCCAACAAGAAATGTACTCATTACCTGACATAAAATGATGACCTGTATGTACATTACCTTAAGAATAACAATTAAAAAATCCAGGTTGATGATCCTCTCCCCCAGTTTTCTTTAGAGGCCCAGAAGACTAAGGCCCACCTATGGAGTGTTTAAAGGTCAATTTATATGATGATATAGAGACAGAATCTCTAAGAAATGTTATAAAAAAAAGTATTCTATTCTTAGTACCTGTTTTTGTTTAAGAGTGGAGATTCTATATGTTTTTGGCAAAGGTATTTTTTTTACTTTCTTTTTTCAGCACTTGTCAGGTGTTGAAATCCTTCTTAAAGCTTTGGGACAGAGGTCTGCTATATCTTGGTACTTTGCCCCTAGATAAAATGGTAATCAACCTTTGAAATTAATGTACTTGATTATGAGTGTTATTTTTGTGCATACCTATCAAGGAAATATATTGAGCAAATATATTATGAATTATCTGATATTTTAATGCATAAAACTGTTATCACTGTACCCAGGAATAATCTGGCACTGCATGCCAAAAAAGGGGGGGGGAGGGCATTTTAAACTAAAACTACAAAATGATTTTAAGATTTTGGTGCTAGCAAATGTGTCCAGGTATTATTACATTGAAAAGAGATTTCAAAATGGTTTTTCTTCATGGATACTTAGTATTTGCTAAAACCATGGAGTTTGATATCAAAAGAGTTTTCAAAATGTCCCCATTACAACAATGAGATGTACAAGTTGTTATGTCAAAAGCGAACTTTGCAACTTTGTGGGGAGGGTGGCAAGGGGAGCGGGAGGGTTGGGGGGGGCAAGGAAGGAGGATGGGAAGGGGAAACAAAGGAGGAGGCTACAATGCTTGATAAGAAATGTACTCATTGTCTTGCCCATGTAATTGTAACCCCTCTGTACAGTATTTTCACAATAAAAATAAAGAAAAACTAAAAAAAAAGAGTTTTCAAAATGTAAATTAAAGAAAAAATCACTAAGGAGGTAAAATTTATATTAAATGTTAATTTTTAAAGAGCAAAAGGAAGATCCTAGATGGCAGACTAGAGACAAAGCAGTATCAGAGAAATAAAAAGGTTTAATTGAAAAATTGAGCTAGAAAGTGGACATCAGGCAAAGGCAAGTAGTCAGAGCCTACCACCAACAAAGAAACATCCCAATATATTATCTCAGAAACAGGAAACAAGTTGCAGACCAGCGCTCATCATCAGTATCCCTGATTTCAATAATGCATGTACATCCTCTACACACACACACACACACACACACACGCACACACACACACACACATGAATGTATGCAACATCTCAACCTCAACCTACTTACAAGCATCCACTCAAAATGAATCAAAGATCTTCCTGTAATATTTGAAACTTTAAAAGTTTCAAGTTTTGTAAATAATTGATAACAAATGCATAAGCAATTATTTTCTGAATGGCAGAAATGTGAGTTCATGACGATTATAACTATTTAACACATCCCTCCATATCCAAAGAAAGAATTAAACAACAGACAATCCGAATTTTGGGAATATATTTCTACTAGCTATTCCCCAAAGGCTTAATAAGAAAATACATAAGAGATCCAAAATTTAAATACTAAAATAATACAATTAATATATGAGTAAGTGAAGTGAAGGACACTGACCAGAGATCTACTCTGCCTCCTGCTCTCAGCCAGCTGCACATTCCACCACTTTTGAGGCAGCTCAAGCCTGCAGTTTTTTTAGAGTAGCCATGCTGGGATTGGGGCTGGGAGCTAAGGGAAGAAGAGGGTTGGCCACAGGAGGAAGGAGGCAGCAGGCCAGCTGGTTCCTTCAATGGCAGCCCTAATGGCAACCGGTTCTGGGGAGTGTAGGTAAGGTGCAGTGATTGGGACAGATCCCGCGGGGCCTAGCCTGAGGAAAAGGAGTAGCAAGTTCCTCCAAGGTGGACAAGGAGAAATATGACAACCAGTGGCTGAAGCATTTCAAGAACAAAGGCCACAACTTGGAGGTAAACTCAGGCCGTGTGGAAGGCCAGGGCAGAGGGCCTGGGGGCTGGGCGACGCCGGTGGCCTAGAGGCAACAGTGATGCTTCCTTCTATGGACGCACCAGGAAGTGTGTGAGGGAAGGCTCCTCCAAGGCCCTGGCCTAGCCCTGAACTGCCAGGAATGGCTGGCATTTTTGTTTTGTTTTGTTTTTGGGTCTGGTCGTGGGGCCTGAACTCTGGGCCTGGGCTCTGTCCCTCAGCTCTTCAGCTCAAGGCTAGCGCTCTACTACAGTGCCACTTCCAGCTTTTTTCTATTTGCTTATGTGGTGCTGAGGAGTTGAACCCAGCCTCAGGCATGCAAAGCAAGCACTGTACCACTGAGCCACCTTCCCAGCCCATGGCTGGCATGTTTGAAACAAAGTTTCTAATTTTTTTGAACCAAAGTTTCTAATTCCTCCCATGCTGACAATTCTTCTGCTACTCTCATTTCTCCTTGTTTCTTAATTCAACTCCTGTGACCTTTCGGTTCATGAGAAACAGCTGAAGAAATGTGAAGATGGCTTGAAGTCAGAGCTAACTTCCACTCCAGCTCAGAGGATCTAGTGAAGGACCTCCACCTGGGCCTCAGAATCAGGTATTAATTGACCTGTTTGGAATAGACAAACTTACTTTCTCAGGGAGAATCTGTCATTCCTTGACTTTCTCTAAAGAGATCTGATACTAGGGCACATTTCAGAGAATGTGCTTTCCCACCATCATCCATAGCCTTGTCATAAGGAACAGATTCAAAACTGAAAGTGGGCTCATTTCCCACAGGGCCAGTCAGAAGCCAGGAGATCACACTTTCTTTCTCATCATGATGTTCTGGTAGTAATAGAGTAGACAAAGTCTAAGATGTAGCTAAACTGAGCCTGAGCCTGAGGGGGATACAAAGAATTTCCCTCTTTTTGACTACAAGTGAGTTGTAGTCATGGCACCTTCCTTCATATTAGAAAATGCCCTAGGTGAATTATCTCACTGCCACTTTGCAGGAGGTTCAGTTTCCCCTAAGGAGAAGGGTTAAAGGGTGTGACCACCAGTTTGCTTTCTAGGCTGTTGTTTCTCCCACTCCTTCCCATACTGGGAATTCATTGCTTCTTTCAGGCACTCAACTACTTGTTCTGACTCCTAGTCAGGAATACTATTCTTTTGCTAGTCTCTTGCAATTGATTTAGAATAGGCCCAGGCTCTGCTCATGCCAAGAGGTAGATGCAAGAAGGTGACAAGAAGCTCAGATTTGTACCAAAGATCAATCATATAGCAATAAAATTTAACTGAAATTAGTAGTTGAATAATTTAGGGTTTGTAGCCACTAATTTTAGGTATTTATTTGTAACACAGATCTAGAATCATGGATTAGGAAGAGAATTGTGAAATAGATTCAATATAAGATGCAAAAGGCACCCCATAGACATAACAGAAGCTGAGAGTGTGAAGGAACTATTGGTACAGGTCCATCTAATATCTTAGAGTGTCCTTGGATAGCAGGCTGTTAGAATATCTAAAGGAGAAGGACTTCCCAGGCACGAGTGGTTCACACCTGTAATCCTAGCTACTCAGGAGGGTGAGATCTGAGCATTGTGATTCAAAGTCAGCCCAGGCAGAAAAAACTGCTGGAATCTTACCTCCAATAAACAATTCAGAAAAAGCCAGAAGTAGTGCTGTGCAAAAAGAGGCTCAGGGATAGTGCCCAGGCCCTGAGTTCAGGCTCCAGGAGCTGCAAAACAACAACAATGATCATAAAATAAAAGAAGGATTTAAAGATTTGTTATGGAATGAGGCTTATGTGTAATTGCTTAGGGAACCTAGGAGGAGACAATTTGGAACACAGTGATAAATACTCATTACCAATAAAGGATCCAAGGCAAATGCCAAATTCCTCTACTCAAAAACGTCCAAACTTATCTTTTCTTGTAATTGAGGAGAGGCTTCTTTTACAGGATTTCTTCTTATATAGGTAAAAGTCAGTTAATGAACCTCATCAGACTTTCCTGTCAAGATGTAATGCAGCTAACTCTATGGAACCTAATCAGGGCTAGGAAAGTACTGACATTTATACATTTGTCATAATTTTCCTTATAAATATATAACACTGTCAGGTCTAATGACAGACTTCCTATTTTAGAGTTGGAACATGCAACCTATTGAAGGAAATACACATGGATCTCTCAGAGCAATTTCTCTACCACAGAACCATTTCAGATTTCATCCTCATTACCCAAAGAGCAACACATGAAAGCGATGCCCATGGAGGTGGTTGTCTGGATTTTGAAGACTGTGATCTGCACATATATATTTATGAAAATATTATGTTTTTATACTAATGAATGTGTAAAATAGTATAGTAACAGATAAAGAATTGAACACCAAAGTGCACACACACACACTCAAATATAAGAATTTCTCTATATCCTTCCTATTTACCTATACAGACAGTACATGACTTTTTCTTGAATTGTCCTGCAAGTTCTTTATCTGACTCTGGTAGCTTCACATTCTCTGATCTCAAATTAGCCAGATGATATGTGTTCAACAACATTGCCTGGTACAGGCAAAAGTATCCACCTGACAGCCAGAGGAACTTGGATTTCAGAAATGCCATGAATAAATGTGAGGCATACCAGTAGTTTTGAAATTGAATAGATTACATATTTATTAGAAAGGCTGGAAGAAAACACTTCAGTGTAGGATGAAAGACTTGAAGAAAACTACAATTTAAATTATATATATAGCCAGCACCAGTGGCTCATGTCTGAAATCATGACTACTCAGGATGCTGAATCTAAGAGTCACAGTTCAAAGCCAGCCCAGGCAGAAATGTCCCCATGAGATTTTTATCTCCAAATAAACACTCAATAACTGAAAAGGGTACTGTGGCTCAAAGTTGTAGAGATCTAGGGGTGGGATGTAGCTCTGTTGCAAAACACTTGCTAGCAAGTGCAATGTCCTGGGTTTGATCTCCAGTACCAAAAAGAAAAGAAAAAATACAGTTAAAGCTGGGTGCTGGTGGCTCACACCTGTAATCCTAGCTAATAAGGAGTCTGAGATCTGAGGATAGTGGTTCAAAGCCAGCCTGGGCAGCAAATCAGTGAGACTCTTACCTCCAATAAACCAGCAGAGAACTGGAAGTGGCACTGTGGCTCAAGTGGTAGAGTGCTAGCCTTGAGCTCAAGAGCTGAGGGATAGTGTCCAGGCCCAGAGTTCAAGCCCTATGACCAACAAAGAAAATACAGTTAAAAAAAGTTGTAGAGAGCTAGCCTTGAGCAAAGAGCTCAGGCATAGTGCCCAAGCCCCAAGTTCAAGCTCCACAACCAACAATAAATAAAAATAATTAATAAATAAATTACATATAGTTTATTACAAACTCTGTACAGGGAAAATAGGATAGGACAAGTGGCAACAAATGACTACAAGTTACAAAGTGCCATGCCATTTTCTCACTCTGAGAAGATGAATGATTTATACCAAATTTCAAAACATACTGTAAGTTATACACAGGAAATGAAATAACCATGCATTTTACAGACAGTATTTTCAAATCAGTATCTTTTCATTTACACTAAAACACACTGCTTTCAAAATTGATTTGTTTTTGTTATTCCAACTCACTTACCAAGGAAGGAAAGGAAATGGAAATGGAAACATTCAAAACCAAAGAACCTCTGAATATACCAAGGCTCATGCCTGCTTGCTATTATTTCTTTGCTAGGAAATATAACAGGATGATATAGTCTACAGGTAAAGTAGAAGAACAAACTCTCCACTGAGGCTGCAGAATGACTGATGAGGATGGGTCATACAACCTTATCTAGGAAGTTTCACAAAGAGTTTGCTGTGGTAGGTTGAGTCTAGTAGATAAGTGTAGCCAATCTTAGAGAGGAAATTCATTGTAAAAGGCCATATAGAGATGAGGAGGATAACTTGAAGGTGAATA
The DNA here is from genome assembly GCF_024711535.1 of Dipodomys merriami. Classification (NCBI taxonomy): domain Eukaryota; kingdom Metazoa; phylum Chordata; class Mammalia; order Rodentia; family Heteromyidae; genus Dipodomys; species Dipodomys merriami. The sequence goes on along the minus strand of NW_027203978.1, from coordinate 14,947 downwards.
TGTGATTAGAGGGCCTTGCTTTCTTGAAGATAGACGTTTTTCGAGTAGGTTTTATACTGTTGAAAATGAGACAGTTAAGGAAGGGATGCTTATTTTTTTTTAGGTCCAGGAATTAGAAATATTATAACATTATCTTTGAAAATTGATAGTAAAGTAAGTGTATTTACAATTTCTATTGCAACATATAGTTTTACCCAATAAATGGTTGTTTATTCTGAATGGGTTTAGAAATGAAACACCATAATATATTTGAACTCACAAAAATAATGACACACAACTTGCCATGCATGGAATTAAAAAATATGTAACAAGACTTATGTCTGAATTCCCAGCTGCTCGGGAGGCTGAGGTCTGAGGATAGCTGTTTGAAGCCAGCCCAGACAGAAAAAAAATGTGAGTCTCATACTACCAATTAGCCTCCAAAAAAAAAATAGTAGGAGATTGATGTGTGGATCAAGTGGTAGAGTACAAGACCTGAGCAATACGGCTCGGGGACAGCAACTGGGTCCTAGTTCAACCCTCAGTACTCATACAAAACAATAAATTATGTGACTAAGGCATGTGGTGCATATTAGAGTTCTCATTCCTTATGCCCTTCATAGTTTATATAACACAAAATTCAGTTTTGTACATGTATTAATTATAGTTACTATAGTAGTATCAATTATTATAAATATATTATATATATTACTTATACATTATATAACATTGATGATATTATAATATATTCCTACATTATTCATAGTAATTATAGTAATATCAGTAAAATCGTATATGTTTTAGAAAAGGGAATAAATTTTCTTTGGTATAACGAGGAAGTAACAGTCACAAAAATTATTCCTCTTGGATTTTATATATATATATATATATGTATATATATATAATTATTTCTTTTGCATTCAAGATACTGAATGATAAAAGCAAGTTTTCATATGCACTGGTGTGTCATTGGCATGGGATTGTTCTCCTAAAGTCTTTACTCCAGGCAGAATAAACAGTGGAAGCTTGAATGATTGCCATTCAGGAATTTCTTTAGAAAATGAACCAATCTTGTTTTGATTATTAACAAATTTGTACCCAATACCCTTTTCATTTATAAAATATTTTCATTCTATAGCAATTTTATTGCCATTATAACTATAATTAGAAAGATAATGTGGATGCATCTGCTCCATATCTCTTAAAAGGTAATGTGACATTCACAGAATATCCAGATAAGCATGATGGAAAACTGGACTTGAATTCTAGGTCTGCAACTGGTCAGTCTTAGGTAATTGGGAAATTTGGTTGGCATTGCCTGCCTAATTCTTTAGATAGATAGATAGATAGATAGATAGATAGATAGATAGATAGATAGATAGATAGATATAGATATAATGTAGTATTGAATAAAAAGCACAGAATCTTTTCTCAAGTATGTATATTTACATTTTGAAAAGGTAATTTAAAAAGTGTAGCCATTATTGTGTATTTCTTTGAAAAAACGAGTGCATTTCAGGAGTATTTTCACTTCAGCTTCTATAAGAAGATGGGAAATTGTATCTTTTGTATGTTTGCCATGTGGTATTACATGTGTTTTCAAAAATACATACACATTTTAAATAATGGTATTTATTTCATAGGTCACAAACTGAATAATTGGAGTGGATGACCCTAATGTCTTATTTCAGTTGCCTGAATCAGACCGAAAAGAGTCTAAATTTCCTAGTTATGAACATTTCTTCATGCAAACTTAACAACATAGAATGGATTATGAAGGTATAGCCTTCACATACCTCTAAAGCTTTTATATATCTTAGAGTAATATGCACCTACACTAGTCAGCACTCATGAAACACTGATATATTATAATTGTGTTCATATCAGAAATATACTTTAGCTTAAAGTAAAATGAGATGGGTTGTATACTCAACCAAAGAGCAATGATCACCCACTGCAATTTTTCTCAGTGGGTAAACTCTCCCATGTATTTTACTGACTTAACTTCTATTTTGTGCTTTACCATTATTGGAGAGGTCCCATTGTGTCTACATAACAATGCTGTAACAGCCTGAGCTGCCTTTCAGTTGTACCTCCATTGTTGTGATCATGGTCAACTCTGCAGCTGTGAGCACATATTTTTAGTGGACACTTGATCTTGTCAAGCCCTGATTTAAAATCCAGCTTTCGCTTCTCATTGTCACAGTGTTAAAGATACCACTCCTCTAGATTTATTTTTTATCTTCTTGTATTTCAGACACTGCCTTAGATGTTAGATTTTGAAGTAGAATTTTTGTACATTTTTATTGTAAAAATACTGTCCAGAGGGGTTACAATTAAATGAACAAGGTAATGAGTACATTTCCTATTGAGCATTGTTGCCTCCTCCTTTGTTTTTCCCCTACCATCTCTTCCCTCTCACCTCCACAACTACTCCCTCCTCCCTGCCAGTTTTAAAGTTTATTTTCAATGTAGTGTCTACATCTCATTGTTACAATGGGTCTACCTGTATCCCTATTTAAGCATTTATTTAACATCATCTTATATGGTCATATGTACATAGCTTTTGACCTTTTTGCTTGTCCTAGAAAGAATTAGAAATTTTACTTTGCATTTGATCTGTTGAGGTGTTAGTGATGCCTGATGAACTGCATATATAATAATGTTAATAATGCGATGTTCTGGCATATATTTGTTTAATTTTTACAATTGAGGATGTAAATACACATCACTTACAAAACTGTTTTCATGCACTTTGGTAATACTTTATTGTGAACTTTCTAAATGCCAGGCATGGCAGCACATATTCAAAATCCCATCACTTCTGTAGCTGAGACAAGGCTGGAAAGTTCCAAGCCACCAGGACTATATAGCAAAAAGAGCAAAAGAACCTTCCAAAGGTTTTATTACATACTTTTTACACTTAGCCATTATGACCACCATAATGGAACTCCACTTCTTCACTAATGATTCACAGGATTACTGCTGATGATTGGTATCTTGCCAGGTGCTCATATATGTTTGTGTATCTTCTTTGATAAAGTGTGTTTCCACAGTTTGTATTGAGGAGTTCAGAATATCAGGTCGGTCCATAACCACAACTCTGGAACATCACAGATGATGGGATACCTTGCCAAAGAACTGAGAAATCACAGAGAGGAATAGGAAAGTGGGACACCAGGGGACCCAAAGGCTCACCACCAGTTTTTGGTGGTCCTGCTTAACAAACTTTTTATCCAGTTTAATATAGGGGTGTGGCTAAAGGTATTTGCACAAACTAGGTCATCAATCTATCTTGTGGTTACAACCACTAACAAGAGGTATACTTTGTATACATAGTGACAATTAACTATCTTACTGTTAGGGAGCAGAAGGGAGGAATACATACTTTAGCCATAAAATATCTCATCTCATCTCCAAGATCTTACTATTTTAGTATCCTAACAGCTGTATTTTAAACACACTTAAGGTAGTAACTTATAGCTCTATCTTGCCTTGACGATTTGACCTTTCCAGGGTACATGTCTCAGCCTTTTGAGTCTTGTTTAAGATGGCTTTCTAATCTTTTATCTCTTTCCAGATCTCACAGCTCAGCTCTAGAATCCCTCACAAGTACTCTTACAGTTGTATATTTTTGGAAAGGATTTTTTTCTAGGATAGGCTTCACTTTTTAAACTCTTAAGATTCCTTTTCTCTCCCTGTTCCTGTATCTCCCCCTTTGTGTGTGTGTTTGTGTGTAGGTTGTGAGTGTGTGTGTGGGGTGTAGTAATGAGATTTGACTTTGAGCCCTTGAACCCTTGGTGTTTACACTCATGCCTGATGCTTTACCATGTGAGCCAATGTTCCACTAGGCCTTTGACTGATCAATGGAACATCAATGTCTCATGGATTTGGCTACCCCAGCAAGCTGTGAGCCATGATCCTCCAATCTCAACCTCCTGGCCTTTTAGGAATAGGGATGAGCCACTGGCATCCAGATCTATTGCCAAGTGATTTTTGGTTTTGTATTGCTGTTGTTGTGTTCATCCAAAATCTGTAAGGAAAATAAATCATTTATCATCAGGACTATTCACATAAAATGTGCAGTGTTGAAAGATTAATTATGTTTGACATCCTGTATGATTTTTATCAGTTTACAGATACAGTATGTAATTTGAATTTTTGAATTCTATTGTTGGAAACAGTTGAGTCACATATATAATTTGATTGTTCTTGATTTGGTTTTATAATGTGTTATTTCAGAACAGAGTGTATTAAGGCTTAATTTTGCACTACTGAAACAAGACTTTTATGATTATTCAATGTCTTGTAAATTATAAGTTAATCATTTCTTGGCATCATGTGAGTGCCCGGTAGTTTCCTGTAGTCTTTCCAAGTGTTTTAGGACACAATGCCAGACACTTTTCTGAAAACATTTGAATTTACTGTTCTGACAAATATGTAAGATTGTACTTTATAATTCTCCTGGGATTTTCACTGTACTTCTCTGTACTCTCCAGTGATAAATTCATGTGACAGTTATGTTGATATTCTCCCGTGTTACATTCATCATTGCAACTTGGGAACTACTAGTATGCACTCCTGTACTTCAGTCCATTCACGCCTTGGCCTGCACCACTCTCACAGCAGAGAGCCATAGATTGGGAATATTTTCTTCGCTGTTTATCTTGGACATCTGTCTTTACTTTCTAGCAATGTATTAATTTAATTCACTCTCTAAAGTCTAAGAATGCCTTGAAAATGATTACTGTATTTCCATGGGTTTTTTCTTGTTATTTGGCTTCAGGGAAGAACTTAGGTCAAGCAGATTGCAAACAAGCCTCAATAAATGTTATTCATTAGATAATGTTAACTTCATGGTCTGACTGCCTCCTTCCTTTTCATTGTTTATTTTTCAATGTAGCCGTTTCTTGTAGAAAATATTTCTGTGCCTACTTAATATTAATTCCTACTGTAAGCAGTAATTAATTTTATTCCAACATCAATTCACAGTACCCTGTGAGTTTCTTCAGGATATTGTTTTAGGGTACTTCACATTCTTGGCTATCTTTTAACCATCAATGCATCCAATGATAAAGGCATATTGCTTAAATCATCATTTTGATCACTGAAAAGGAAACCATACTGCAATCTCAGTATATGGCAAACAATTTTCTGGTTTAAAGTTATTTTAGATTAAAATTGATGCTGCAAGAATGAACATTCTGTGTATAATTTAATATATTTTCCTATTTATTTTGTTTTAGTATAGGTTCCAATATAGAAGTATAAAGTTAAAGCATTGCTATTGCTTAGTTTAGATTAATATTTCCAAAAAGTTCAAGAAAATTTTCTATTTATTCACAATTTTCAGTCAACAGAGTGTCCATTATGACCAACGGAGAGAGTTTAAAATTGTTGTGTTCCTTAAAGTAGTTGCTGGGTAATCAAATCCAGTGCTTCATGTGTCAGTCTACTGTGTGCCTATGAGCCTGACGTGGCCTGTTGTTTTATTCTCACTCAATTAGAATAAAGAAAAATTTCAGTAGGAAGAAATCATTATTTGGTTAGTTTATCCAATATCTCTCTCACATATACAGAAATATAATTAATTCTACACTGGCTGAAAATGGTATTCTTGCATTATTTTTATTAGTAGTTGCTGTTTTTTTTATAGCCTCTCCCTTCCCACTCGAAGTCCTGCCTCTATCCTATCCCCTCTCACAAGTTCAACTTGACCCACTTCCAGTCAGCCCCTCTTTCGAAACCCTGTCCTGCTGCACCTGAAATCCCACCCCCAATTAACCTACACCCTAGTAGCCCTGCTATAAACTTTCAAAGCCCTGTTTGCAACCAGCCTCCTTCCTCAAGTCCCTGCTCTGCTACTTGGAAATCCCTCTTCCACTCCATCTACTCTCTTCTCTGCCCCAAAGAAACATATCGCCTCCCTCAATACCCAACTTGTTCCACCCAGACCCTCACCTCCATCCAGCTCCTCCCTTGAATCCCCACCCTTATCTCTGGATGCCCTGCCCCTAACTAACCTAGTCCCTCCAACCCCACCCTTCCCTTTCACCCTACTCTCAACCAGCCTTCTCCCTCAAGCTCCTTAGAGGCTCCAGGGAACATTTCTCCCCTTTGCCCTTCCCCCACCCCATAACTAGTCTACTCCTACAGCCCAGACAACCCATTCAAAGCCCTTCCCTGAACTACACTCCTCCCATGAAGCCCTGTCCTGCTACATCAAAATCCATCCGCCACCCTATATTTGCCCTTGAAGCCCTGCCTTGTTTCACTGGAAGCTACTGGCACAGCCCACCTCATCCTTGGAAAGCACTTCACCAGGTACTTCCCTACCTCCCCATCTTAAGTCCTGCCCTTCTCCCCCAATAATCCAACCCTCAGCTGAGCTCCTCATCCAACCCCTAGTTGGGGTTCTCTGTGGAATCCACACTCCACTCCACAGGATACCCTGCATATAATTATCCTAAACCCTTGTAGCCCTACCACCTTCTGAAAGCCCCACCTCCAACTAGCCTCATAGCTCCAAGCCCTGCCCTTCTCCACCAGAAAATCCCACCATCCTTGCTCGTTCTGGAAGGCCACATTGTTCCACTGGAAACCATTCCACCAGTTGGCCTCCTTCTGGAATGCTTACCAGGCTTGACTGGAAGCACCTGTCCATCCCTATTCTCTTCTTTGAAGGTTTGCCTTGCCCTACTGGAAACCCTGCCCACAGTAGGCTTGCTCCTTAGATATCCTGCCTCCTAACACTGAAGTCCCCAATCAATCTTACTCCATCTCTCCAAGTCTTGGCTGGCTTCACCGAAAACCCCACCCTAACTAGTCCTTTGGATCCTCAAAGCCCTGTCCTGACAAGGCTCATTCGTCCATTGCTGCCCCCTCCTGCTCTGCCAGAAATCCTTCCATCTTACCACATGCCAAAAAGTATGGGGTTTTCCACCCCAGAAATGCTGTCCTTTACTAGCCCAGTCCTTCATAACACTGACTTCCCTCTCAAAGCCACACCCCTCAATAAACCTCTCCCCATCAGCCCAGCCTTCCTCCACCAGAAAGCCTGCCTTCCACCAGCCTCTTCCCTCAAATTTCCCACCCTGCTCCACGGGAAATCCCATTCTACCTAACCCATGGAGGCCCACAGCGCTCCACCAGTAACCCCTCCTCTAAGTAAACTCTGTGAGAGCTTGAGGGGCCGGGAAGTCCTGCCCCATGCTGATTCCATCTTCATGCATGCCAGGCCACTTGGGGAAGAGGGGTCAAAGGGTGGCTTGGGGGACAGGCCACCAGATATAGCAAGAGGGGTTTCTGGGGAGGGGATGGAAAGAAGGAGATGCCGCAAGAGACACATGACAAGAGACATGGCTCCTGGAGCAGAGCAGTGCCCGGCTCTCCTCAGGCTTGATGGCCTGAGGAAGCTGGATCAAGGAGAGGTCTGGGAAATCCCAGGCTGTCAGAGAAGGCTGGAGAAGTCTGGGCAGGCAGGGAGACCTGGGGAAGCCCTAGCCAGCTGAGAGGACTGCACAGAGCTGAGAGGACTGTGAGGAGCAGGGAGGCCTGCAGAGAGCTGAGAGTCCTGTGAAATGCGGAGAGGACTACAGAGAGCACAGAGGCTTGTGAAGAGGTGGAGAGGCAGAGAGGCTTGCAAAGAGGCCAATGGAGAGTGGAGAGGCAAGGCTTGCAAGGAGGAGGAAAAAGGAAAACAACTTGCCCCCTGGAGGTTGCAGTTGCTCCTAATTCTAGTAACCTAGGACAGGGTTGCAGACACATTAGTAAAACACCTTTGACATCTTTAACTGTGCTTATGTGTATTTTCTCGCTCACAGGTCATTACATCTCCTCGCTTGCAGCCCCATTCTTCTCTTAGGACTGCAAACAACATCTTCCCCGGTAACCCTGCCATTTTCTACTGAACATGGGGCTATCTCTGAGCCTCCTTCCTAAAGCCTTGTCCTGTTCCACTGGAAACCCCACCCCTACAAATCCAATACTTCCTACCCCCTCCCAAATGTCTCAAAGCCCTACCCAGACTGGCCTCCATTCTCAAAACCCTGCCCTGCTCCACCACAGAGGCTGTGGCAAAGCAAGCTCCTTCCTGGAAAACTCGAGAGGTTGACTGGAAACCCCAAACCACCTCAAACACGAAGGTCTTATCTAGTAACTGTTTTATTCCAAATGTGATTTTAAGTTGGTATACAATTCATATTACTCAACACGATAAAACAGTTTTACAAAAAGGGAACATCCAAGTGTGATAGCTATTAGATGCCTTAGTCTAGTTTGGGGTTATGGTACCAGACAGATCCATATTGTGTGAAGGAATTACCTTTTATTGTAAAGCTTTCTTTGCAAGTATTATTAATGTTTCATAAGTGATCATTTTATTTCTAGAAAATTTATGCACATTTGTGCCCATTAACTTTAAGAATATTAGTTATTTTGGTTGAGGAAAGAGTATTAGTGTACAAAATCTGACTTTCAACTCATCTGTCTAATGAATAATTTCAGAGTTCCTTTCCATACTATGTACTGGAGTTTTAATAACAGAACTTCTCTAAATTCCAGAATGAACTTTCAGATTCTTCCTTCCACTAAGGTTCCCTTTGGGAAAAAAATGAATTGGGATTATACAGGTAAAATGTTAGAAATAAAAATGTATAATTATATAATTATATAGTTATATAATAACAGGTGAAGAACCACCCAATGTGCCTTTTATTTTCTAACAAAAGGAACTTAAGGATATTTAACTATAGACTTTCTGAAGGCTAGAAGACAAAAATATACGATATGACCTGTGTATTTCTGAAAACAAAACCAAAATAAGGAAAGACAATAATGAAGCAGAAGGGAATCAGGAACTTTGTATGTGTGATATATAACTGGAGATTGTAAGAAATACAATGAATCAGGTAAAAATACCTTTGGTCAAAATGTCTGTTTCATTGTAAATCTTACTTTTGTTAACCTCTGACTGAATATTTGTTTCAGCAGTGATATGCCCAGGAGCTGTGTGGTTAGGCAGTTTCATCATTGCAAGATCATCAGAATGACTGTCTCCCACACACTTTACCATACCTCCTAGATATGCAATCCTGTTGGTCCAACACTTTAAGCCCGACCTGTGTTTTATCAAAGTTCTGTATATGTATGTTATTGGTTTATTTAGGCTTTATTTTTATTTATTTAGATGTCTTCTGGTCCAGGAGGAGGCATCAATAACAGTTCGTTGGTGGTGAACACATGTATGTATCCTTGGCTGAAATCTGCTCTTGTTTTATCTAGTCTGCTCCTAGAAATAAATGATGACAATTATATCTAACATGGTATAGTGTCACTATTAACATCTATCACATGCTGACTATATGTTTTTTATATTTCTTTTTACCACTCTCTTTCTCTTTCTCCCTTCTTCCTTCCTTTCTTCCCTCCTTCCTTCTTTCCTTTGTTCCTATCCTCCTTCCCTCCTTCCTTATCTCCATTCCTTCCTTCCTTCCTTCCTTCTTCCTTTCTTTCTTTTCCTTCCTTCCTTCTTTCCTTTCTTTCTTTCTTTCTTTCTTTCTTTCTTTCTTTCTTTCTTTCTTTCTTTCTTTCTTTCTTTCTTTCTTTCTTTCTCTCTTTCTCTCTTTCTCTCTTTCTCTCTTTCTTTTTTTCTTTCTTTCTTTCTTTCTTTCTCTTTTAATTTTAATTTAGATATTTTGTTTGTTAGACAGGCATTCTACAAATAAGGACACATCAACAATCTTTTTCATTTACTAACTTTGCTCATACATTATCAGTTTTGTTGATGGCAAAACAGAGACTAGGCTAAGCTCATTCTTACCTTGGTCAGCCAAGTAGCTGGGATCACAAATGCATTCCAACCTGCCTGGCTTTAGGGAGATATCGAAATCTTATTACCTCCCTTCCCAGACTGATTCTGAATTGTGATCCTCTCAAATTCTACTTCTTCAGTTAATGATGTGACCTTCAATAGCCTGCCCTCTCTATAGGTGATCCAAATGAATGATTAAAGCAATAATAGTCTCTTTTTGCCAGTCTTGGGGCTTGAACTCTGGGTCTAGTCAATGTCTCTAGGCTGTTTTGGCTTGACACTTGATCCACAGTGACACTTCAGGTATTTTTCTGTGATTAATTTTGGAGATAAGAGTCACACAGACTTTCCTGCCCATGCTGGCTTTGAACCATGATCCTGGCATCTCTGCACCCCAAGTAACTCGGATTACAGGTGCAAACCACAGTTGCATGCCTGCAATTTGAGTTTAATCACTGGCATAAATAATAAAATAGTTTTTATGTTAAAATATAGGGTAAGATTGAAAATATAATTACACTAGTCAGATATTTTAGAAAGTATTTTTGTTTCACATTAGTAACTCATCTTTACCCCAATTAAGGGATTATTTTTCTGTTTGTCATCTTGTATGTCATTTGGAAAATTAAACTTCATGTCTTCCAAGTGGGATAAAGGATTATGAATGGCCTTATGTACCAGCTCACATCTATGATCACTATCAGAAATCAGAGATCAAGAGTATCACACTTTGGACATAATCTGGACAAAAGTTTACAAGTCCCAATCTGCACAAATCAGTGAAGCATGGTGACTCATGCCATTAATCTCAGCAACACAAGAGGCATAGGTAGGACTATCATGGTCCATGCATTGTCCACACAACAAAGAGATTTTAAGATAACCTAAAAGCACAAAAGGCAAGAGGTACCAAAAGATTAGAGTTATAAACAATAAATACATGTAAAATTAAATGCATATTTAAAATCATTAAGTTTAATTGGAAATTTGATTTCATACCTATTTCTTCACATTTTTGTTATTTATGGGGCTGAATTCTGGGCCTAGGTGCTATCCCCCAGCTCTTCAGCTCAAGGCACCTGCTCTACCTCTTGAGCCACAGCACCACTTTCTTTTTTTTCTGCTTATGTGGTGCTAAGGAATCGAACCCAGGGCTTCATGCATGCAAGGCAAGTACTCCACCACTGAACCACCTTCCCAGCCCCTATTTCTACACCTTTTATGTTTTCATTAGTTTGCCTTTCTGCTCTTGATTTCACTTCCACATATGATTACTCGATTCCTGGTGTTTATTTTATTGGACTATAAGTTTTTCTAATAAATTATATCATTTAATTTCTAATATGAATCTATCATATTTCACTTCTTAAAATTATGTACACCAAGTTTACCCAATTGTCTATTGTCTATTTATAGATTAATGCTGTCTTCCTCAGGTGAAAGAAAACATACATTCTTAGTTTCTCTTGGCTTAATCTAGTTTTCACCAGGTCCTACCATTTCCTTAAAATGATGCAATATCATCATTTCTAATAGATAAGTAAAATTCCATTGTGTATATATTCCACCTTATCCTGGTTTATTTTTCAATTGAGTGAAAATGTCTAAATGTCATTTCTTGTATTTGGTGTGATCCATCTCTCAATGTAGCATTTAAATTTGCATAACTTTTGTCTTTTTGTGTTTCCATGTGTTTTATGTTTTGCTTTTGATTTTTATTCTTTATGCCATTTCTGGCATTTGCATTAAGGGACTTGCACTCTCCTTTGACATTTTGCACTCAAAGCTGGCATTCTACTACTTGAGCCACAGTTCCGTTTCTGGATTATTGCTGGTTAAGTGGAGATGAGAGTCTTATGAACTTTCTGTCCAGCCTTGCTTCACACATCAGTTCTCAGATATGCACATTCAGAATATCTAAGACTATACACAAATGTCAGCCTCACCAGGGAGATTCTCTGTGTTTTACCTTATTCCTGTTATTTTACTGATATTAAGTAAATGGCAGCAACTTTTTATCATTTCCCTAATATTGTGCATGCAATCTATTCTGTAACAAAAAGTGCCTTTATTCATTCCTTGGCCTGATGGCTTACATTTTTATATATGTCATTATATAAATCATTAGTTCAATATGATACATAAATCTGCTTTTTTTTATTTCTGTCAGTTGTGGAGCCTGAACTCTGGGCCTGTGCACTATCCCTGATCTCTTCAGCAAAAGGCTAGCACTCTACCACTTGAGTCACAGCACCACTTCTGGCTTTTTCTGCTTATGTGGTGGTAGGGAATCGAACTCATGGCCTCATGCATGCAAGGCAAGCATTCTACCACTGAGCCACCTTCCCAGCCCCTACCTACCTACTTTGCATCGGTGGCTCAGGTCTGTATTACTAGCTACTCAAGAAGCTGAGATCTGAGGATCACAGTTCCAAGCCAGCCCAGTCAGAAAAGTCCATGAGACTCTTATCTCCAATAAACCACTCAGAAAACCAGAAGTGGCCCAGTTGCTCAAGTGGTAGAGTGCTAACCTTGAGCTGAAAAGCTGAAGGACAGTGTTCAGGCCCAGAGTTTAAGCCCCATGACTGACAAAAAAGTGGCCCACCATTGTAGAAAACTTTTCTAGAAGGACTTTTTTTTGGGGGGGGAGGTGCTAGTCCTAGAGCTTGAACTCAATGAACATAACATCTGGGCACTGTCTTGGAGCTGGTTTTGCTCAAAGTTACTAACCTACCACTTGAGCTACAGCTCTCTTTCCAGCTTTTTGGTGGTTAATTGGAGATAGGAATCTCATGGAATTTCCTGCTTGGACTGGCTTTGAATTGCAGTCCTCAAATCACAGCCTCCAAGGATTATAGGTGTAAGCCACCAGTGCCTGGCTTAGAAGGACTTCTTAAGAACTAAAAATAACATGAAGGCCTATGAACAGTGATTTCCTTTATTGGAATTCCAGGGTCTGAAAACCCCCAGACTTCTGCGTTCAGCTGTTTGTGAGTGCCCAGACCCCACACTGGTCACACATTAGTCAGACAGATGTGTGGAAAATGAGTCAAAGAAACTGGGCCTCCCTTTCCATAGCTCTTTTGAGATATAGTGGTCATTTTGCCTCTCTCATGAGAGTCTCATTAAGTCTGGTTCTTCAGATAGATAAGCCACTGTATAGAGAGCAAATTTCTTCTTAACTTTCATTTTATAGATGAGATTGCTACAAATTGGGAGGACCTCTATCACTACTACCTCATGTGTTCCCAGTGGGTAGTGGGTGCTATTCCTGGTCCCACTTTTAATTGACATGCTTTGTATATGAGGAAACTCCTATATAAATGTGGCTTTACTTGCTGGATTCTGGAGAAGCTTAGGAACAGGAAATTGTTTTGATTGTCATTCTGTACACAGGGTTTACTGTTCATCTGAAGACCTTGGAGAAGATGATCCTATTGGCTGGTTTGAGCTAGAAGAAGAGTGGGATGAAATAGATGTCCAACTGCAGCAGTGCCGAGTTGCCAAAGTAAGCATTAGTGAGCACAACCCTCGCATGTTCTACTCCTACCCTCTTCTTATTGTGTATACTCTGTGCTAATTGTAGGCCAGCCCTAAGTCAAAACAGAACCTCAGAGGTGGAATAATTCTCAAGGAGTCCCTTGAGAATGTAGTGGGAGAGACAGATATAATATGGCTGTGATAAAGGGATATTCAGGGGCAGTTGGAACCCACAGGAAGAAGATTCAAAACAGCCTTGAATGCACTAGGAAAGATGGTGTGGAGTAAATGGCTAGAAGTTAAGCCATCATCCTTGACTTGATTGAGATGTGTGGAAGAGTTCATCTTAGGCTGAGAAGCAAGTACACAGGCATATGTGCAAGAGATGTGTTTGCCTGGCAGTGAAAGAGACTGTCAAAGAGCTATCTGGCCACTTAATTCTTTTTAACTTCAAGTATCAATCTGAGGCTGAGACTTCAATAAGAGAATTAAGAACTATCTTCAAGGCTTTTTATGCAGTAAAATACTAGATTTGGAAAAGCCGTTAACGAAGGAACTTTTAAATAAAAAGCAATTTGTACAAAAATTGGGCTTTTAAATAGTCACAGTGGCTCATGCCTACAATGTTAGAAACTTGGGAAGGCTGAGATTGGGAGGATCACAGATGAAGATCAGCCTAGGCAAAATAAAGTTGACAAGATTTCATCTTGAGCAATAAAAAGCATCCTATATATACATTTTTCTAATTTGGGAAGGCGAAGGGAAAAAAACAAAATCCTTAAATAGAGATACAGGTTGACCAATTGTAACAATGAAATATACAAGATGAACTTTACAACCCCATGCAGGGGAGTGGGTGAATGGTAGGGGAAAATCAAAGAAGGGGATAACAATTCGATAAGAATGGTAATCATTACTTTTCTCATGTTACTGTAACCCCTCTGTACAGTATCTTTATATTATATATATATATATATATATATTTTTTTTTTTAAAAAGACAGTATGTTGGAAATGAACTTTTAGACTTGGTCCGGGGAATTCAAGGGGCCAAGGGAAAGTGGGAGAAAAATGAGGGAGGGGGTAAAAATGTTCAACAAAAATGTACTCATTACCATATATATCTATATATCTGCAACCCCTCTGTATATTACCTTGCCAATAAAAGTAAATTAAAAAAAAATCTGGGCACCATAGTGCATACCTGTCATCCTAGCTGTGCGGGATTTGCAAATAAGTGAATTTTGGTATTGGCTAACTTGGGCAAAAGATGAGACTATAAAATATAAAAATTAGAAGAAAAAGATTGAGGTGTTTCTTTCTTGAGAAAAGAGCAAAGATAATTTATTGGAAAAAAAAGAGACAGTATAAAATAAATGTCAACTGGGCAATCATATGCAAAAGATTAAAAAAAAAAAGAAAATCTAGACCCAGATCTTATATACTTTATAACTCATAGCTCAAATTGATTATGACCTAAATATGAAACCTAAATCTAAAACTTTAAAAACATTTTTGTTGTTATTATAAAGGTGGTGTACAGGTGGGGGTACTGTTTCATAAGATGGATAATAGTACATTTCTTCCTGGACAGTCCTTTGTTCTCTCATAGTTTTTCCCTTCTGTACCCACCCAAAAGCTGTATGTATAGTTCATTTTCAACATGGTTTCTACTGTG
>NW_027203977.1:0-45887 GCF_024711535.1 Dipodomys merriami | reverse complement strand
TGTATCTTTGTGCCTGGCTTAATTCCCTTAATATAATTTTTACATGTCTTTCCATTTCCTAACAAATGGGGCAATGTCATTCTTTTTGATGGAGGCATAGAATTCCATTGTGTATATATACTACATTTTCTTGATGCATTCATCTACTGAGGGGCATCTGGGTTGGTTCCATTTCTTAGCTGTGGTAAATAATGCTGCAATAATCATAGTTGTGCTGGTAGCTTTGGTATGGTCTTGTTTGCATATTTGGTTAAATGCCCCAAAGTGGGATTGCTGGGTCATAGTGTAGCTCTATGTGGAGTCTTTTGTGGAACCTCCATATTACTTTCCAAAGTGGTTGAACAAGTTAACCCTCCCACCAACAATGCAGTAAAGTTCCCTTCTGTCCACATCCCCTCCAGCATCTGTTGTTGTTACAGTTCTTGATTATAGCCCTTCTTACTGGGGTGAGGTGGTATCTCAATGTTGTTTTGATTTGCATTTCTTTTATGGCTAGAGAGGTTGAGCATTTCTTCATGTGTCTATTGGCCATCCTTCTTTCCCCTTCAGAGAAGTTTCTCTATAAGTCTTATCCCACTTATTTATTGGGCAATTTTTTTTTGAAAATTTGTTGTTGGGAGATTTAGTTTTTTGAGTTCCAGGTATATTTTAGATATGAGACCCTTGTCAGGCTAGTGAAGATCTTCTCCAAATCTGTGGGGTTTCTATTGATACTGCTATATCCTTTGCCATGTAGAAGCTCTGCAATTTCATGCAATCTCATTTGTCCAACCTTTCTTTGATTCGATGGGTTTCTAGGTTTCTATTAAGAAAATTTCGACCTGTCCCCAGGAGACCCAGAGTTTCTCCGATTCCATCTTGTAATGTTTGAAGTGTCTGTTTTGACTCCGAGGTCTTTGGTCCGTTTGGAGTTGATTCTGGTACAGGGTG
This sequence comes from Dipodomys merriami, assembly GCF_024711535.1. Classification (NCBI taxonomy): domain Eukaryota; kingdom Metazoa; phylum Chordata; class Mammalia; order Rodentia; family Heteromyidae; genus Dipodomys; species Dipodomys merriami. Next base: position 44,957 of record NW_027203977.1, on the reverse strand, counting down.
ATATATATGGATATTGCTTTAGTTTTCTACAAGTAGTTAACCAAGTTTGCCAGCACCATTTACTGAAGACGCTGTCTTTCTTCGATTATATTTTTTTTAGTTCCTTGATCGAAGATTAGATGGCTATAGGTCTGTAGGTTCATTTCTGGGTTTTCAATTCTATTCCATTGGTCCTGAGGTCTGTTCTTGTGCCAGTACCAAGCTGTTTTGATTACTATGGCTTTATAGTAGAGTTTGAAATTTGGTATTGATATTCTGCCAGCACTGTTCTTTCTGTTGAGGAGCCTTTTTGCTATTCGAGGTCTTTTATTGTTCCATATGAATTATTGCATTGCCTATTCTATTATCTTGAAGAATGATTGTGGAATATTGATAGGTATTGCATTGAATTTGTAGATAGCCTTGGGAAGTATTGCCATTTTCACGATATTGATCTTTCTAATCCAGGAGTACGGGAGTTTTTGACACTTTCTAAGTTCTGTTTTGATTTCCTTTTTCAAGTTTTTAAATTTTTCATCTTCGAGGTCCTTCACTACTTTGGATAACTTAATTCCTGGGTATTTTATTTTTTTCTGGGTCTATTAGGAATGATGCTGCTTTCCTAATTTCAGCTACCCTTTTTTCATTGTTGGAATGCATTGATTTTTGAGGGTTAATTTTATACCCTGCTACATTGACAAAGTTTTGAATCAGCTTGAGTAATTTGGGAGTTAGGTCTATGGGATTATTGAAATAGAAGATCATGTCATCTGCAAAGAGGGAGAGTTTTACTTCTTCTTTCCCTATTTGGATCCCCTTTATGTTTGCATATTGACTTATTGGTGTAGTTAGGCGTTCTAATACTAGATTGAAAAGAAGTGGAGAGAGTGGACATCCTTGTCTCGTTTCTGAGTTAAGAGGAAATGGCTTAAGTTTTTCACCATTAAGTATAATGCTGGCTGTAGTTTTGTTATAGACAGCCTTTATTTTATTGAGGAATGTTCCATGGATTCCTAATTTTTCAATTACCTTCATCATAAAGGGTGTTGGTTGTTGTCAAATGCTTTTGCTGCATTTATTGAGGTAACTATATGGTTCTTATCCTTTCTCCTGTTGATGTGATGAATTATATTAATTGATTTGCATATATTGAACCAGCATTGCATCCCAGAAATCAATTCTGTTTGATCATGGTGTATAATTTTTTGGAAGAATTGTTGAAGTTGATTAGCCAAAAGTTTGTAGAGAAGTTTTGCATCAATATTCCTCAAAGAAATGGGTCTACAGTTCTGTTTCTTTGATGAGCTCCTGCCTGGTTTTGATAGCTTCATAGAATGTGTTTGGTAGTGAACTTTCTCTTCCAATTTCATTGAAGAGTTGGAGGAGTATTGGTGTGAGCTCTGCTTTGACGGCCTTGTAGAATTCTGCTGTAAAAGCAACTGGTCCTGGGCTTTTCTTACATGGGAAGTCTCTTATTGCTGTTTCTATTTCAATGCTTGATATGGGCCTGTTAAGCTGGTTTAACTCATCTTGGTTTAGTTTTGGAACGTCAATATTTGCTAGGAAACGTCCATTTCTGCCAAGTTTTCAAACATTAGCATAAAGTTTTGAGAAGTATTCCCTTATAATGTTTAGAATCTTAGTTGTTTCTGTTGTGATGTTTGCATTCTCATCTCTGAGTTTATTTATTTAGGTGTGTTCTCTTCTTTTTCTGATAAGATTTCTAAGGGTCTGTCAATTTTTTTTTAATGTTTTCGAAGAACCAACTCTTAATTTTGTTGATTCTTTTTATGTTTTTTTTATTCTAATTCATTTAATTTTAACTTTCTTTACATCTACTGGATAGGGGTTTCTCTTGCTGTTCTTTATCAAGGAGGCTCAGATGTCTCATTAAATTGTTGGTTGCAGATCTCTCCAATTTGTCAATATAGGAACTCAGAGTTATAAAACTGGCCTCAGAGTACTGCCTTTGCTGTGTCCCAGAGGAGCTGGTATATTATGTGTTCATTTATGTTGAATGGCATGAACATTTGAATTTCCTTTCTAATCTCTTCCATGACCCACTGGTCTTTCAAGAGTGTGTTGTTCAGCCTTCACGTGTTACAGGAATTTTTTTGGTGGCTTTTAGTGTTGAGTTCTAATTTATTCCATTGTGGTCTGAGAAAATGCAAGGTATAGCTTCAATGTTTCTGAATTTGGACAAGTTTGCTTTGTGTCCTAAAATGTGGTCTATTTTAGAAAATGTTCCATATGCTGCTGAGAAAAACGTGTATTCTGACGCTGTGGGGTGAAATATTTGGTAAATGTCTGTTAAATCTAATTGATTAATGCGGTTGTTTAGCTCTGTGGTTTCTCTGTTGAGTTTTTTCTAAGTTGATCTATTTAGTGGGGAAAGTGGTATGTTAAAATCCCCAACAATTAATGTCTTTGGATCCATGTGGGATTTGAGGGAAAGTAGTGTTTCTTGCATAAATTTGGGTGCTCCGTTGTTTGATGAATAGATATTTAGAATTGTAATATCCTCCTGAAGGAGAGATCACTTAATTAGTATGGAGCGACCTTCTTTATCTCTTCTCACTAATTTTAATTTGAAGTCCATTTTATTTGATATTAGGATTGCAACTCCTGCCTGTTTATGGGGGCCGTTTGGTTGGTAGATTTTGTTCCAGCCTTTCACATTGAAAATGTGTTTGTTTTTATGGGCAAGATGTGACTCCTGAAGGCAGCAGATAGAAGGATCTTGCTTTTTAATCCAACTAGACAGTCTATGTCGCTTAATTAGAGAGTTAAGTCCGTTAATGTTGAGAGATAGTACTTAGAGGTATTTGGGAGTTCCTGACATTATATCCACCTTCTTGGGGGCTGCAACAACTGGGTTCTTCCTATGATTGTTGGATTCTCAGTTTGGTTGTGGTTTCTTGTCCTTTATTGTGGTCTTGTTGGTTTTCTATGTGTAGGACCTATTTAAGAATATTTTGTAGGGTTCGTTTGGTGGAGGTATATTGTTTCAACTTTTCTTTGCTATGGAAGATTTTATTTGACCTGTGGTTATGCAGGAATGGTTAGCTGGGCACAGAATTCTTGGTTAATAGTTGTTTGTTTTTAGGGCTTGGCATACATCATTCCAGGCTCTTCTTGTTTTAATTGTCTTCTCTGAGAAATCTGAAGTGTTTCTAATTGGTTTCCCTTTGTAGGTGATTGATCTTTTCTCCTTGACAGCTTTAAGGATCTTTTCCTTGGTCTGAATTGATCCAGTTTGGATTGTGATGTGACGGTGCATGTCCTTTTCTGGTCTGGTTTGTTTGGAGTTCTAAAAGCTTCTTGTATCGGAACAGGCCTATCTTTTTGCATGTTTGGGAAGTTCACTGCTAGGATCCTGTTAAACAAATTTCCTAGACCATTAACTTCTGTCTCTAGGTGTTCCTCTACAACCATTATCCTCAGATTAGGCCTTCTGATGGTGTCTTTCAAGTGTTGAGTAGATGTATCATATTTCATGGAGTTGCCTTGTATGGTTGCTTGGTCTTTCTCTATAATATCTAGGCTGTATTCAATCCCCGAGATTCAATCTTCTTCATGGTCTAACCTGCTGTCAAGACTCACTACTTTGTTTTTTTATTTCTTTTCCTCTTAGTTGGTCATCCTTGACGGCTTCAAATTCTTTGTTTGAACTTTGTTTTAGATCTTGTATGAACTTCTTTCATTCCTTAATTTGATGTTCAGTTTTGATTCTCAAATCACTAAGTTGATTGGTTATGGTTTTCTTGGACTCCCATTTCTTCTGTTGTGTTCCATTCAGCATTCCCTTTGTGGTCTCTCTGATTCCTTTCAGCTTTCTGTTTATGGATTCCATGAATGTATTTGGTGATCCTTCTGTATTCTCATCTTGCTCTCTCAATTCCTCTATTACTCTGATTAGCTTCCTCACATTCACACAATTCCTGTAGTTGTCTTTGAGTGTTTTCAGCCTGCTCACACCATTCCTGACTTTCTCTTCGACTGATCTCAACCTGCTCATGCCATTCCTTTATTTCTCTTTTACTTCTCAAGCTGCTCACGCAATTCCTGTATCAGTATTTAAGTAACTTCCTCACGCTCATGATACTCCTGCATTGACCTTTTTTGCCTTCTCTCTCTCCTTATCATGCGCATATGGAGTCCTTTGCAGGTTTTCAATATTTTCATTTACCATGTTTCCCAGTAGTGCTTGTAGAGCTTTTGGGAACTCTCCTCTGGATTATTCATTATCTGCTCTGTCCCCTGATTTTCATGAGTGGGAGTTGAGATACCTGAACTTGCCATTTTTCTTGTGTTTTTTCAGGTTGCTCTGCCCATTTAGGATGAAAGTTACACATTTTGTGCTAGAAAAGTAACACATTTTGTGCTAGAAAAATATTTTAAGGCAAGCATCAACCAAAGTCTGTAGTTGCACAATCAAAAGTCTGCAGATACAATCTAGTTCAACAGATATATCTATTCAACATCAAGCAACTATGTATTAATGGGCTAAAAACCGCAAAGAAGAATTTGGCAAACAGAAATTATTAGGTTTAGGGAGAGATGTGGGTAAAAATAGGAATAGAGGGATGTGGCAAGGAAGAGGGAGAGTTAACTAAGTCCTAATCTCAAAGCGGGAAATAGGTTGGATAGAATGATAGTAGAGAGAGAGAAAAAGGAATAAAGAAAAAGAAAAAAAGACAAGAAAAAAATAGAAAAACAAAAGTTATAAATAAAAGTACAACACTTTAAAATTATGCAAAATGAGAATGTAATATTCAGAGAACAACATGAATAGAATAAGTGAAGGGGAGGTAGAGAAAGGAGATGTGAATAACTTAAAAATAAAAATGCTTAAAATATTATATAGGTATAAAAGATAGTCTTGATACTAAGGAATTTAAGTCTAAGAGGTTTTAAATTGAGTAATAAATTTCTGGATTAATTGTGTTCACAATGGGGTTAAGGTCTAATAATCGACTGTGGGTATATCTGAGGATGAGCAGAACGGCAATTAAGTCAAGCAAAAAAGAACGAAAGAGAAGAAAAGGTGAAAAGAATGAGAAAGAAAAAGGATCAAAAGGCCAGTAGAGCTAAACAAAATACAATTTGAAAAAAGAAAAAAAATTATAAGAGGAAGAAAAAAAGTTAATAGAAAAAAAATTTTTAATGTTAAAAATTAAAAAAAAATTGGAAATTTTTTTATAAAAGGTACAAAAAAGAGTTCTTTGATTTTTTTGCGTGGATGGGAAGATCTTGTATCTCACTTGTGTCCATAACCAGTGTCTTGTTGGAGTCTCTGGTCTGCTTGTGGTGTTTGATTTTCCTGTGGCTTGGATGGTTTCTCAAGTCAGTTTGTTTGAGCAGGCAGAAAAATGATCTGCTTTACCCAGGATTTTGTGATCCTCCTCCCAAGCTAGTTCAATGGGAGGGAGATCTGCTTTGAGTATCACAAAAGAGGGAGATGGCCATTTCCTCTAGTTTGGAGATGCTGTGATGAGGCTAGGTTCTGGGTAGAGTGGAGGCCTTTCAGAAAACAACAGCTTTTCCCTGAGTATCTAGCTTCTGAGAAACTCACAGAGCCCAGCTTGGAACCATTCTCAGAGTTTTTATTTACTGAATTTCAATTGATTGTCAAGGCTGCTTAAGGGAGGGGCATCCTCTGGCTCTGTTTACCTGGTGAAGAAAGCTACTCCTGGGGCTGGCGGCCTGGGCTGAGTGACTTTTCCCTTGATGTAGCTGAGCCTCTCAGGTCAGGTTATATTCCTTTGACCTGCTCAATGACTCTTGTTTTCTTACAAGGCCTGTGTCTGTGCTAGCTCCTCAGCCAGGCCTTTGTCAGTATCAAAAATGGAGATCTCCTGTACTGGCAGGAGAGGGGTGGCCTTCCTTCTTTTGCTCCCTGAGGAGCGAGGATGTCAGGCTTCTACTCATGCTAGAGTCTTGGTTCCTGGGTCATCTCTGGTCTGTGAACTGCATGATGAAGGTGTCTACTCCTTGTCAGTTCTTGCTGGTGTTGAGTTGAATCTGTTCGCCTGCCACATCTGGTGCCTTTGTTCGGGACTCTCTGTGTTGCCGGTATGGCGGCAACAGCCACCGCTGCTGCTGCTGCTGCAACTGTGGCTGCAGGCAAGTGCTCAGATCTGTCTCTTTGCCTTGATTTTTCCTCTCTCGCCTAATTCTCTGTCCTGTGATGGCACACTTGGTGTGATTCTCTGGCTTAGTACTGTTCACTGGAACACTAAAACTGCTTTCTATGTGAGAACTTGTTTAACCTCCAGCTTCTCCTCAGCCATCTTCCAGGAACACCTCCCGTAATTTTTGTATAAAATAAATTTTGGAAAATTTACAATGAGTTTAGTGTTTTATGTTACATTCATCATTCTACTATCTTCAAGTTTTTAGTATTTCTTGGAAGTTAAAGACAGACTCTCTGCTGCATTTATTAGGAAATATTTTGCATGGTCCTGTTCTATAATCTTAGCTCCGAAGGAGGCTCAGATGAGGAGAATGCTGGCTTGAAGCAAAAGCAGAGAATTGGATGAAACTGCATCTCCAAAATTATGTATATTTATTAACATATAATTATATATAATATATTTAATATGTAATATTTTTGTGAGATATATACATATATACATACTATATATCTACAGGAGATGGGAACACTGAAACAAAAGAAGGCACTGATTTAATTCTGTTGTCATTTTATTTTGACACTTTTTTAATAAAAAAATAGATGACCATGATTTCATTTAATATCCTGTCCAATATCATTTTGTTTATATCAGGCAGGCTGTACCTCATGTCACACATGAGTGCAAGAATAATAAGGGTTAGTGCATTACATAATGGCTCATTAGGACATAGGAAACATTCCTCAAATTATTTGAGCCAATGTCCATTGATTTTTGGCTGTGGGGCCTGAAATCTGGGCCTGGACACTGTCCCTCATCTATTCAGCTCAAGGCTAGTGCTCTACCTCTTGAGCCACAGCACCACTTCCAGCTTTTTTTGCTCATGTGGCACTGAGGAATCAAACCCAGGGTCTCATGCATGCAAGGCAAGCACTCTACCACTGAGCTACCTTCACAGCCCCCAATGTCCATTTTTTGTTCTATACTGGGCCTCTGTTTGGGTATGCAGTTTACAGTTTCAAGATGATATTTTGTTCTTTTTGGTACAGATGAATGTAGAAATGCATGTGACCTCCAAGACAATTATCTGTATCTGGATAAAATGCATATATTCAAATGGAAAATTTGCCATCCCCATAGAGTATGAATGAGACTCCCAAGAACAAGATGTCTACTTCACAGCCATTATAATTTTCATGCAGGAATATTTGTAGGGACAAAATTAAGGTACCATGTATGTCCTTCAGCAACTTACCCTTGGGAAGTCCTTACGCTCATACCAAAGTCATTGACCTTCACATTGCCTTTATCATCCAACACGATGTTATTGGGTTTAATGTCTCAATGTTCATTTCTATATTCGTTAAAGTAATGCATAGTCCTCACAATCTGTCTAAACAATCTTCTGACTTCATTCTTGAATAGGTGGTATGATTTTTACATTTCTCGCAGGAGGTCTCTGGATGGCAAGTTCCAATGCCAGGTATTGGTGCTCTTCCTTCTCCCTCACCTGGAATGACCTGATCATGTGTGGGTGATGTGAAAATCATAATAATGTCCATCTCATTTCAAACGCTTTGTCGGTTCTGGGGCTTGAAATTTGGGCCTGGGCACTGTCGCTGAGCTCTTAAGTTAAAGGCTAGCGCTCTACCACTTGAGACACAGCATCACTTCTGGCTTTTTCTGTTCATGTGGTGCTGAGGAATTGAACTCAGGGCCTCATGCATGAAAGGCAACATCTAACACTGAGCTACCTTCGCAACCTGTCCATCTCATTTTTGATCTGACAATTATTGAACTCTCCCTTCAGGATTATTTTCACTACCATCTTAGTGTCTATGAGGTGGTGCTAGGCCAACTTTACATATCCATAGCTACCATAGCCAATGATCTCCTCCTTCACACTGTATTGTTCAGGGAAAATCTCCTCGTGCATAGCCAATGATCTCCTTCATACTGTCTTGTTCAGTGAAAATCTCCTTCTCTTAAGATCTGGAGGATAATTCACTGTGTTCTCATATCTTTTTGCTAGGATGGCAAGGAGTAAATCTGCCTAAACTTAGCTAAGAAATTAAAAAAAACAGAGCAATAACGAAAAGAAAATACCCAAACCCCAACAAAACATAGCCCCCCTCCAAAAAAAACCCTCAAAATTGTCAACATAGGACTGAATCTAGTAGGTTAAGAGGAACACCCAGCACTGTAATGGACCTTAGAGACCACTCAGAATGGCTGGCATGGACCAATCACAGCTTGGCATGAACGGACTGGAGGACTGTTGACAATGTTTCCACATGGATGCGAGGTACACAGAGTGATGCCACTGCTGCTACCATGGTAGTGTTGCAGGAACTTCAAGTCCATCAGAAAGTGCGTTCTGTTCTTGGTGGCTTCCATGTCCTAGTGTTTGCTACCAAAGATTTTGTCCTTGAGTACTATCCATGTCCTCATGTCTGCTTCTGCTAGAACCCTGGCCATGTGCAAGAGACAAATATACACCAACCATTGGCTTCCATTCACCATTTGTGCATGTCTTGAAATATGCTCCAACAATCTAAAAACAAAGTGGATTCTCATATATTTCTAGGTGCAGGGGGCACATGACAAAGAGTCCAATTGGAAATTTTCCCTAGAGTGGATCCATATTTTTTTAACTTGACAAGAACGAGAAAACTCAAAGAAGTAGTTAAGGCACAGCAGGTGTCCCTATTTGTTGAATTATAACTCCTTTGAACAACTGCTTAACATACGCTTAAAGTCTTTATTTGTTATGGAGTTTATTTATTGTTGGCACCATACAATAGATCATTTCTGGTCTTTAAAAAGTTATAATATCCATATGCACTTTGGTGTTTTCTAAATGGAATCCAAGATGAGTCCCATAGCTCTTGAGTAGAAATAAAACAATATCACACTCAACAACTGCATGTGGTTGAAAGAAGGCAGGGAGTATCAGCCTACTGTATAGTGACTATTGCCAGGATGAATCCCCTGTAGAAATACTTGTTTTCCTATTCAATATTTACTAAAAAAACACATCCATGTATTAATGGCAATACATTACTACTTTAATACAAATTAAGCATGTTCTCTATTCAACTCAGTGAATTTTGACAATTTAATTATGTAATGCTATCTCCTTATAAAGTCAATAAGTTGGCACTTTTGTCATTTCCATTAAAATGCGAAGAAATTAAGACCAACAAAGTTTTATACTTATATGTGTCATGAAAGTGGCTGTTTCATCACTTGAAATTTAAATCCAGTAGGATACTTCATGGCAACCATAATCTGAAAAGTTGCTCTAACTTTTGGCTTTTAAAGACCTCATCAATTTACTCAAGATATTCAATGATTTTTTTCTTTAAATCTAGAATGACTGTTGTCAAAAGAATAGTGGTATCACTTCAGAATCATCTGATACTGTAGCAAAATGCCTTGTGCCATACATCTCCATGAAGTGGGTTATTAACATCTATAGGTGTGAGAGAATAGAGAGAATCATCATTTCTCATGATAGTTTCTTATCAAAGAGTGTATATCAGAATCCTTGAAATCTAAGACAGTGTGTTTATATGTTCAAAGTGAAGAACAAGGCCTGCAGTAGGGAAAATATGTGGTAGAACCCCTGCCCAGAAAATTGGACTCTCCTAGTGCCAAATTCATCAGTCTTCCTTTAGAGAAATAGATATAGCTGTGTATTTGAATTCCATTGTGATTCTATAGCAAAATTCCTTAAGACCAGGTCCCAATAGCTTAGAGCAAGTTATTTGTACTCAACAGAAATTCCGAAGGACAAGATCTAGAGAGGTCAACTTTACCAGAGCTTTAATGTGCACTCTTGTTGCGTACTCACATGGTGGAAAGGCTAGAAACTTTCTAAAAGAAAAAAATACAGCTGACAGACTTCTTCCCACCATCCAGATGAAGTTTAATTTGTTTCAGATCTCTATTATTTCTTCTGTCATGTCCATCCTCCTCTTGTTTTTTAGCTGACTGGCCTTGAACACTTGAAACGCCAAAGAATGGAGGTTTGGATTCCAAGTATATATCACCAAAATCATCTGCTGCAACTCCTTTTTTGGAAGAAAACCACTTACTTGTCCCAAAGCATGTGCTTTATTGTCCTTTTTGTATAATTTTTTTAAAAAATTTCTGGTCTGTTATGTATTTTGCAGCTGATTAACAAGGACCCTTCACAGCTAATAGGCAAATACTCTACCACTAAGTTACAAATTTCCTGCATAGACTTTTTTTATTTTTTATTTTTAAATAAGTTTTTTTATTGTTAAAATAATGTAGAGAGGGATTACAGTGCCATGAGCAAGGTAAGGAGTACATTTCTTTTGCCTCCTCCTTTGTTTTATCCCTACCATCCCTTCCCTCCCATCTCCACAACTACATTCCCCCACCACCACCTAAATTGTAAAGTTTGTTTGAGATGTACAAGATTTTTTATTTCTTTACTGTTTGACTTCATATTAAACTAACATACTGAAATATGTAAACCTGTAAACATTTTTGTATTTTTATGTAGACTACCATTCCATCTTGCTCACAAATTACAGTATTTTCCTTCCATTGCAATCTCTTTCTCCTCCTTCTCCTCCTCCCCCTCCTCCTCCTCCTCCTCCTCGTCCTTCCTCTTCTTCTCTTCTTCTTCTTCTTCTTCTTCTTCTTCTTCTTCTTCTTCTTCTTCTTCTTCTTCTTCTTCTTCTTCTTCTTCTTCTTCTTCTTCTTCTGCATCTTCTTCTGCTTCTTCTTCTTCTTCTTCTTCTTCTTCTTCTTCTTCTTCTTCTTCTTCTTCTTCTTCTTCTTCTTCTTCTTCTTCTTCTTCTTCTTCTTCTTCTTCTTCTTCTTCTGCTGCTGCTGCTTCTGCTTCTACTTCTGCTTCTCCTTTCTCCTTTTCAGTTAAAATATCAAATGTGTTGTCAAATTCCATCATTGATAACAAATTTCTCTCTTAATTGGATCAGAAATACCTCAGCTATTTTTTAAAGAATATCGTAGTTGCTTCATAGATATTCTACATAAGTTAAGCTGTTTTCCTTGTTTCAGAGTTTTCAGTAATATTAAAAATATTATTTAATGCTTCTGTGTCAGCATCTATTGAGATTATATGAGATTTCTTCTTTACTCAGTGTGATAAATTGCATTAGATTTTCTAAATCGTAACTATGTAAGTGGGGTTGCAGCTTGGTGGTAGAATAACTTGATTACCATGTGTGAAGCCTGTGTTAAATCTTCAGGAAAACACACACACAGGAAAAAATGGAAAAAAATTAAATGTAAACTCCATTTTACTTCTCAAACATATTCTCTTTTGTTTAGGATTTTTTGCCTTTCTCTACATAAGTAAAATTACTATAAATGCATACTAATTTTGTCATGCAGCTTATGAAGTTAATTAGGAAGTGTTTCTTGCTTTTTAAAAATTTCTGGAGCAGTCAAATAGATACATTGTGTGAGGTGGCCTATCCCCACAAAAGAAAGAAAGGAAGGATGGAAGGAAGGAAGGAAAAAAGAAAGGAAGAAAGGAAGAAAGAAAGAAAGAAAGAAAGAAAGAAAGAAAGAAACAAAGAAACAAAGAAAGAAAGAAAGAAAGAAAGAAAGAAAGAAAGAAAGAAAGAAAGAAAGAAAGAAAGAAAGAAAGAAAGGAAGGAAGAAAGAAAGAAAGAAAGAAAGAAAGAAAGAAAGAAAGAAAGAAAGAAAGAAAGAAAGAAAGAAAGAAAGAAAGAAAGACTGCTAACCAAACAAACTGAAAAACACCATTTAAATAAAAAGGTTTGGGGCATTACTCAAGTAGTAAAGGACTTGTATACAATGGGCAATTTTCCAGGTTTGACACCTAACAATAGGGAAAAAAATTATTTTCCTTGACAAAATTTCCCAGGAAATATTTGGTCAGACTTGTTTTTTCCCCTTTTATTTTTTATTTCTTTTATTTCAGAGACATAGTTTTTCTATAATCTATATAACAACTTATTTTGTACTACTTTTCTAGTATCTACTACTGTTGCTTTTCCCTCTGCCTTTCTGTTTTTTTCATGTTATCTACTGAGCTGTTCCATCAATGAGGAAAATTTAAAGTAGGTTAAAAATCACCATTTGCCAGGCACCAGTAACTCATGATTTTAATCAAAGGTATTCAGGAAGCTGAGATCTGAGGATCACAGTCCAAAGCCAGCCTGCTCAAGAAAGTGGGAAACTAGTGAAAAAACCGAAGAGCTGGAATGTGGCTTATTGGTAATGTGCTTGCCTAGAATGCATGAAGGCCTGAGTTTGATTCCTCAGTGCCAATTAAACAGAAAAAGCTGGAATTAGCGGTATGGCTTAAGTGGTAGAGTGATCACTAGCTTTGAGCAAAAGACCCTCAGGGACAGTGTTCAAGCTCTGAGCTGAAACCCCAGGACTTGCAAAACAAACAAAGATGTAGTTTCCCCATTGTTTTCTATGTAGTGTTCCAAGTCCATGGTGCACATTATCCTTACAGCAAAACCAATACAACACCCCAATTTACAGTGCTCAGCATTCTCATGTGGTCATTAGCCACCATACTGTACACAGATTTTCAGAGTTAAGGAAGAAATATAAAGAAAGTCACTAGGAAAACCTATCTTTTTTAAATTTTATTTTATTTTGTTTGTGAACTTACTGTACAGAGGAGTTACAATTACATGGACAGGATAATGCGTACATTTCTTACCAAGCATTGCAGCCTCCTCCTTTGTTTACCCTTCACATCCCTTCCCAGCCTCCCCCCTCCCCCCCAATCCCAATCCTTCTCCTTCCCCCCTCCCCCCCCCGCACCGACGTTGTAAAGCTCATTTTGGACATGACAACTTGTACTTCTCATTGTTGCAACAGGTCCACCTGTATCCTTAAACAACTGAGAAAACCTATCTTGAGACTATACAAGAATAATATAGGTTCTAGACTATGCTTTGACTAGATGTGTGGCTTAAAGAATTTGAAAAAATGTTAGATTTTGACCTTTCTACCTGTAAAACTGGCGTAACCATACCTGTCCATCACTAGGATTGAAATATAGAAAGGATTGTTCCGAAAGTATAAGACTTGCTAACTTTGGCTCCCACTGAACAGTAATATAGAGTTCACAATCAATAATGCCTGGACTCAAAGAGAGAATTCATAAATGGTATTGTACCAAACTAAGAAGTTTCTGCATGTCAAAGGATATCATTAGCAAACTAAAGAGAGCCTATGGAAGGACAGATCTTTGCCAGGTCTACTTCAGAATATACAAAGAGCTCAATGAATTATACTACCAAAGAATTAACAACCCAATTTAAAAAATGGGCAAATAAGCTATTTAGAGACTACTCAAAGGAAATACAATTGGCCAGTAGTCACATTAAAATGTTCAACATCTCTGGCTATAAAGTAAATGCAAACCAAAACACTTGAGATGAGCTGGGAAGGTGACTCTCTGGTAGAGTGCTGGCCTTGCAATCATGAGGCCCTGGAGTGATTCTAAGCACCACATACGCAGACAAAGCTGGAAGTTGTTCTGTAGCTCAAGTGGTAGTGTTCTATCCAGGAGCTGAAGAGTTGAACTTCAGTACCTAGGCTTAGAGTTCAGGTCCCATGACCAAACAAAACAACATCAACAACAACAATACACAGCCACTTGACTTGCTGCTCATTTTTCATCTCACTTTAGAATGATCAAAAACCATTGTTGGTGGGAATGTAAACTTTTTCAACTACACTGAAAAAAAAACCTCACAAAACAACTAGATCTACCTTGTGGTCCAGTACTACCTTTCTTGAACATTTATGCAAAAGACTAAATATCAGGATAAAGTAAGGCCACCTACACAACTATGTTCATTGTCAAGGTATAGATATAGCACAAATGCTTTCAATAGATGAATGGATCAAGAAAATATGGTATTTTTTGGATTTATTTATTTATTTTTAATTTAATTTAATTTATTTTTAATTTTTTTATTGTGAAAGTACTGTACAGAGGGGTTACAATTCCATGGGCAAATAATGAGTACATTAGTTATCAAGCATTGTAGCCTCCTCCTTTGTTTCCCCTTCCCATCCCTTCCCATCCTCTCCTCGCCCTCCCACCCAATCCTCCCCGCTACTGCCCCCCCACCACAAGTTATAAAGTTGATTTTTTGACATAATGACTTGTACATCTCATTGTTGCAATGGGTCCAACTGTATCCCTATTTAAACGATTTGTTTTTCCCTTCCCCCTCCACAAATTATACCGACATCAAATAAAGTGAAAGCAGGTGTTATACTGTGGGGGAGGGACCGACAAAGCAACAAAGAAATAATCTTATAAATGTGTTAGAAACAATCAATTGAAAGAAAAATACATTTGAACACATACCTTAGTGTTGGTGGGAGTGTAAACTTGTTCAACCACTTTGGAAAATAGTATGGAGGTTCCTCAAAAGACTCCACATAGAGCTCCCCTATGACCCAGCAATCATACTTTTGGGCACCCAAATGTTTACAAATAAGGCCACACTAAAGCTACAGCACGACTATGTTTATTGCAGCACTATTTACTATAGCTAAGATATGGAACCAAACCAGATGCCCCTCAGTAGATGAATGGATCAAGAAAATGCGGAATATATACACAATGGAATTCTATGCCTCCATCAGAAAGAATGACATTGCCCCATTTGTTAGGAAATAGAAAGGCTTGGAAAAAATTATATTAAGTGAAGTAGCCAGGCCCAAAGAAACATAGGTCCCATGGTTTCCCTTATTTGCAACAACTAGTTTATGTCTGAGACAAGCAGAAAAGGTCAGATAAGGTGATGTCAGGGAAATGAACACAGAGTAATTTTTCTCATCCATTAGAATATTGCATCATTTATAAAGAAATGGGTGGACCTGGAAAAAATTTTGTGAAGTCAGGATGTATGTTTTCTCTCATATGTGGAAGCTCGGTCTATATGTAAACATATATAGTGTTGTATGCACATATATATACATATATATATATATATATATATATATATATATATATTTCATGAAGTACAATATATGTTGGAAAGAATTTAAATGGTGTAATCCTTTAGAAAATCTAACAGTACAATAAAATGTATATGAGGAAACTGACACTTGAAAAGCGGAAGGAGATGAATGAAATCACAATTTTCAACTCATACCCAATGAAACTAGGAAAATGGAGGGGAAGGAGTTGAGTTTCAGGGATGGGGAAGTTGATGAAAAATGTCACTGATTAGTATTCATTGTACTTACAATTAAAATGCAATTAAAATAATTATACCTGAGCCTACCACCTATGATTTCCGTATTCACACTTCTGAGTAGCCATCCCCCTTCTAAACAACCATGAACCAACTCATCTTACTTAGAAAGGGTACCACTTTGCTGTCTCTGTGAACCAAAGAATTGTGAGCAGATCAAATAAATGGTGTCCACATATGCCAAGCCATATAGGCCAGAAACCATGAAAATATTACAAGAATTGGCAGAGGAAACACCATGGCTCCTAAAACACAGCTCCAAAGTTTCTAACTAAAGATCCAGAATCACAAGAAATCAAAGAAAAACTGGATAAACGGCATTGCATGAAACTTACAAGTTTCTGTCTGGCAAAGAACATAAGCTAAATACAAAACCCACAGAATGGGTAAAGAATTTTGTGAGCTATTCATCAGACAAGGACCTAATAGGAAAAATATAAATAGAGCACAAAAGATTACCCCCAATAAACCCTCAACATCCCAATTAATAAATGAGGTAGTGACCTAAAGACAGACTTCTCAGAGTAAGTACGATTGGCCAATCAACACATAAAGAAATGTTCAACATCTCTGAACATAAAGGAAATGTAAACCATTCAACACTGTAATTCCACTTCACTGAAGTAAGGAAGGCTAATAAAAACATGTAAAAGTGATTAGTAAATAATGCTGTTATGGGTGTGGCCAAAAGGGAACTATATCACTGCTGGTGAGAATATAAATTGTTCAATCATTCTGGAGACTGAGATGTGAGTATTGTGGTTTGAAGTCAACTTTTGCAGAAAAGTCCATGTGTTTTTCATCTCCAATTGGCCACTAAAAAGACACAAGTAGAGCTGTGGTGCAAATGAGTAAAGTGGTAGCTTTCATTTCAAAATCTCAGGGACATTAACCACATCCTGCGTTGAAGCTCCAGTATTGGCTCTGTGTGTGTGTGTGATGTGCGTGCGTGGGTGCACTAGTGATTTTTTGACTGCATCAAATGTTTTGGTGTTTTTAAATTATTAAGAAACAAGGTTTAAATGTCCTGTGGTCTTTTTGAGTGTTTCTGTGTTTGTATGTAAGTGTCTATCTGGGGTAGTTGTGGGTTTGGGTGTGCACATCTGTATGTGCACTTACTTTTTATTATGCTTGTTCTCCACCTATTTTAACACAATTGTCAGGCTTGAAGGGTGGACACTACTGTTTAATATTATGACAATTTTCCAAGCATTTTTTTCAACAAATGATTATTTGAATTCTTTGCTGAAGGACAGAGAGGGAGGGGAAAGAGAAGGGGAGAAAAAGTGGAGTTCTAAATCTAAGACTGAAACAGCCCATATTCCAGAACAAGGCTGCAGAACTAGGTATAAGCTAGATCCAGTGTTGTGCCATCGGTCATATAGCTGTAAGAAAGCCCACATTTGGTCACAGGTGTGTATTGTAGGAAAAAAGAAATTTCAGTAAAAACATTCAAATAATCTGTAACACTTACACAAGTTCTGGACATCACTTCCTCTTGGGCTGCTGCTGTGCAGGCCCATTATTTGATCTGCAGCGAAACTTGGAAATACAAAAGTTAAAACCCAAAGTCTATTAAACTCTAGAAGGCCTGTGTAACTCCTTAGTCTTCATACCTGATACTGTGACTTAGTCGGAAAGGCAGAGGGCAGATTTCCAGCTACTACAGACTTCTTCCTTAGTGAACAATGAGCTACCACCTTCAGTCATGTGGTTCCAGCACAGAATTGGCTCAGGTCTGTGAACCTGAGTATAGAAGTTTGAATCTCCATAGTGTGAATGAAAATTTGGCCTCCTATTAAGATAGTAGTTTGGGGGACCATGGGTAGCTATGGGCAAGCCTGTCCTTTGTGCACATTTGTTTTAGATACAGGGATACATAACTAACTAGTAGCAGTGATCACCCCAGGGTAGAGCACAAGTGAAATAGTAGAGGGAAAAAGATCAAATTCATGCCATCTGCCATTTTATATTGCTTGAATTAACATGTTCTTCATGTATTTTAGTAATTCATGAATAAAAATTACATGAGAATTTTAAATTGCCTCTTTGCTTCTGACAAAAATTAAAAATGAATTTAAATAGAAAGGCAGTATGGTAAGAGCAGGGAAGAGGAATGGAGCAATGATCATGGGCATCTCCTGAGTTCCATTCTGGAGGCTTTATTTACCAACATTGTGGAATAAAATGAAACTATGTAACAAGACAGGCCTGCATACTTTTTTTCAGCAACAAGGCATCCCTATCTGCTTTCCTTAGCAACATGACAGCCCTGCCTGTCTTTCCTAATTTATGCCAGTGCCAAAGGGCTCAGTAGAACATGACTAAAGGAGGAAGTTAGAGCTGTCTTTGTATAATGAAAAAGAACAAACCATGGATATGCCTAGAAACCGAGAAAGCCTCTGGAACGTTGAACTGTTAGGCCTTTCAGGCACCGGTATTCGACAGAAACTAAACATTCAGAGAGAAAACCAAGATGTGCTCTGAGTTATGTAGATTGCCTTACTCAAAGAAAGACCTCCCAAGGAAACAATCCTCCCTGCCTACACAGCCCTTCAGAGTGAGGCTCATGGAATAAAAGAAACACTAAACTTTTCTACCTGCCAGAAACCAGCCCAAACCCTGCGGGTACCAGGACAGCAGGGAGGGAGGGCTCAGCCCTGTTGCAAACCAAGCATGAAGCTCAGAGGACCACATTTAATCTCATAATGTACTCAGATCTCCTAAAGCTCCACCAGCTTCCAGGAGGTGTCTACAGCCCTTCAAAATGATCAAGCTGTGATGCCCAGCTCTAAAGCCCTAACTCTACACACAGTATTAGCCTTATTTATTGACATACAAGCCCAATAGGGCTCTCTGATAAATTTCCTAAAACCACTGGGCTTCGTGCCAGCATCCAGTCATTTGTCTCCTGGTGACAAAGCCTCTAGATCATTCAAGACAGAAGCAGCCATGACCTCAACTCCACCTGCCATGGGCAGTTCAGCAAAACTTACTCTTTTGCTCCCTCAGCGATTGGTTTAATTTTGTGACAACTTCATCATCACTGTCTCCTAATATCACTGCCTCCAAGGGGTGAACTGCCCCACCAAACCAAACAGTCAAACAATCTGGAGGTGTTCTCCTTGAGCAGGAAAGACCAGCCTTTCCATGAGCCCATTTCCAGGGGCTCCCCTTCCCCTAGATGCCTTGAAAGGGACATCTGCTCTCTCCAGAAGCAGGCCTGCCACTCTTCCCAGACCCACACTGACCACAACAACCTCTTGCCAGCTGGACATTTCATGTCCAAGTTGGGACAGCTGCTGTCTCCAAGTTCTATGGTTGAGGAGATGCTAGGCAGGTTCTTGTGCCAGTAGGTTGGGGACTCTGCAAAGCCATCCAGCAAGGTTTCACCTACCAGCCTGCCCAGTGTGCAGCTCACCAACCCTGGTGTCTGCTTGGGCTCTGGCTTCCCTGGATCTGCAGTGCTAGGGAACCTTCAGATTCCCTCTGTCAGAGAAAGCATTTAATTGCTCACAAACAACACCAAATGATCCTGGTCCATCTACTGCAGTCTTAAGCAGTTTCCTCCCAATAGCATGGGACTCTCTGGTGCAACCAGTTTCAGAGGGATATTTCTGGGTAGCAAGTAAATCTAGCTTTTCTTTTGGAAGCCAGCAGACTACTAATATAGGCTCATCATCTGCCCCCTGCCAACCTGGAAAATTCTGCCCCTCCCAACTCCATTGCCCACCCTGTGTTTAGGGTCCTCCTAAGCTCAGCTTCTCCTACTGGACCTGCCCATTTATTCTGAAAAATGCCCAGAGAAAACTGTGGCATCTGTTGTGCCCCAGAAGCCAGGCTACAGTGAGGCTTCTGCAGCCGTCAGCTTTGCTCCAAGCATAGCCACCAACAGGGGAACACCCCCAAGCTCCACCGCATACCTCCAATGGGCAAAAAAAAGAGACTGTGCTTGTGCCGCCCACAGTCATCTTTCATCAGACCTGGCACAGTGGCATCCGTTAAGGCGACCCCTGTAGGTTCAGGGACTCTGACATCAAGACAGAGGCAGGCAGGTGCACCCATGCAGGCTGATTTTGGAGCAGCCCCTCTTCCAGGTGCAGGCCTGGTGGCCATTGAAGCAGAACATGACATTGCAAAAGGTAACAGCATACACTAGAACATAAGCAATGGCCCTGTGCTCAGAAACCTGAGAGAGGCAGGAAATCTGCTTACTCTAACTCAGATGGAGTAGCTACAATCAGCCTGAACTTCCTACCATAAATAATCACAAAACTGGGAGCTATGTGAAAATAAATATATATTTATAAATGTATGTATGATATAAATATGTAGGCATATATGTGTATTCCATATACAATGTGAATATGTAATGTATGTATAATGTATAATGTTTATATGTATTATATAAACATTTATATTTATAATGTTTATATCTTTAATATAAAAAGAGGAAAAAAAGAAATACAGAATAATTGAAGGAATAATAACCAATACCTTCCCAATTTTCATTGAAAGCATGAACCCTTCTATGCAGGAATCTACCCGATCAAAAAGTCAATTAACATAATTATACAGTTCCACACTAAGACACATTCTAATTAAACAAAGACAGAAAACCTCCCAAAGCGCAGAGACACAACTTATCACACACAAGTGATCTTCAATGATATTATGACAAATTTCTCATCAGAAACTAGATTAATTGGTAGACAGCAAGGGTATCAAATTTAAAGTGCTAAAAGGACATATCTAAAACCTGCCTTTCTAACAAATACACTTCCTCCAAATGTAAGAGATGAGCTAAGTACCTACCAATGGCCCAGGCCTATAATCCTAACTACTCAGGAAGGTGAATTGTGAGGATGGTGGCTCAAAGCCAGCCTGGTACTTGTCCCTTTAAAGAAAGTTGTAGGACACAGCTAACATTGACAAGGAGGGAGGCCTTTGTGCAGTGCCATTGCTGGAAAAAGATATAGGATAAAGTGGCCATCAAGAATGGAGGCTATTAGCTAGTGTCTCCAGAGAAGCAATTTAGAAGAAGTAAGATGCAGTAGTTCTCTAGAAAATCAGAGGATTTTGACCACTGTCCTTGTGGTTTCAGAAATGCCATGCTAATGACCAGAGCAACCTCAAGCTCACCTGGAGTCCTTTGAGGCTTAAGAGTTAGTGTCAAGGCTGGCAGGCTATGATTGGTCCACTTTTTCTCTGACCTCAGACTCTGATTGGTCCATTTCCTCCATGATATCACTATGCCTGGTTCTGATTTCTCCATTGTGTGATGTCATGCAGGATATATAGGAAGCCACTGTGTTCCAACTTATGCCAGTTAATAGAGTTGGGAGTTCTTGCTTGTTGACACGCTTGACTGAATCAAAGCTAAATGAATGTTTTGGTTACAGGGTCTGGTTGTCATTTGGATTTTGGTATTTCTTTTTACATTTTCTGGCTTTTACATTATTTTATTTAGTTTATTTTAGCAAGATTTGCTACCTGTCATCAAAGCAGAATGATGGAAGAACACAAAGTATCATCCTCAAGCTCCTTGAAGAAGGAGATCATCAACCAATACCAGATAAAAGAGCTCATGACAAAGGTCCCTATGGACAAGAGAAACTGGCCCATCCCCACCTCACCGACAAGGATGTGGCATTTAAAATACTCTGGAAGTTAGAGTCCTCATCATCTGCTAAAGAATGAGGTGTACATTTTTAAGAAGGTATGGCAAAAACACATCATCAGGTTGTACCAGGTTATGGAGAAGGAAGGGTTTGTGTATTTCATCATGGAACTGGCCACTAGGTGATACCTCCTGGAGTGGATCTTAAAATCCTGCCACCTATATGAGGATGAAGCCAGGAGGCTCGTCACACAAAATTTAAGTGCTGTTCACACCAAAATAGAATCACACACCGAGACCTTAAGACTAACAACATCTTCTTGGACACGAAAGGCAATATCAAGGTCAGTGGATTTGTTGTAAGCATCTGGTTCACCCCTGGTCAGTTGTTAATGAATGTATGTGCAGCTGTGCTATTCCATTCCCCTGAAATGTTCCTGGAAGAAAGAAATGATGGCCGGTTACAGGTGTCTCAGGCCTGTAATCCTAGCTATTCAGGAGACTGAAATCTGAGGATCAGAGTTCAAAGCCAGCCCAGGCTGGCTCTACCCTCTGAACAGACTCATACTGATACCAAAGACTAATTTGAGGAGGAGATAGGAGAGGATAGAGGTGGCTAGCAAAATAGCTACCACTCTTCTCAGAACAAACTGCTGATTGTGGGCCCAGGAACAGAGCAGTTCCAGACAAAGGGAGGAGAGCCCTAGAGATATCAAAGACAACCTAACTTGAATACCAGAAGGCTGTTATTGGGAGAGATTTCTAGGGGGTCTACTAAAAATAAAAGAGTTGTAAGTGGTATCCACGAATGGAGATCAAAATACTGTTTGCCCAGGAACGCCCTCAGTCCAGCCCAGAAGACAGGTGCAACAACTGCCTTATGTTGCCTCAAGAGGGATCCCAGCCAAGGGGCACCAAGTACTGCACTGATAAACTGCCATTGTGGTTAATAAATCATGTAATTTTTGTGCATTGTATCAGTTCCTTGCACATGCAAAACTGCTTTAATTACAATTGAACTACACCTTTTTCTTTAAAATGTAGTTTGATTTATTTTATTCTATGTTATTCTTTAACATGCAGTCTCATTATGTAGCCAAGACTGATCTTAATTTCAAAATTCTACTGCCTAGTCTCCCAAGTGTTTGGATTACTGGTGTGTACCACCATGTCATACATCATACTATTATCTGCACCTTTCCATATGTTTTAACACTTTATTTTATCCCTTGGCAGTACTGGGGTTTTGATTCAGAAGCTGGTGCTTGGCAAGCAAGTGCATTACCCCTTGAACCCTGCCCACAGTCTTTACTCTTCATTTTACTTGAGATGAGCTCTTATTGAATTACTTTGCTTCGTTCATTATCAGACTGTGATTGTAATGTATTTTTCTGCTGGGAAGCTAACATCTACCTTAGCTAGTTCAAACCCGTTTGTCTTTTTATATTTTTTGTAAATATACTTTTTCTTATTATAAAGATGGTACACAGAATGGTTACAGTTTTATGTCATTTTAAAATTCAAAGTGTTATTTTAAAAGAGTTACCATGCATATAATAACTAAAATTTATCTCTAGAAAAAAATGATTACCAGAATAAATATTTTTGGAGGCTAAGTCAGGGGCATTTGGTATAACTTCAGCTCTAGACAATGCTACATACTTCTAGGCCTGCATGACCTAAATAAAACCAAGTTTAAGTAAAAAATGATCCTTTAGGGCACAGCTGTAGAAGATTTGAAATATTTTTGTACATTTTATTGAGCATTTGTACATTTTTATGTTGATGAAAAGTGATATAGCAATTATGGTAGAATTTGACACATTCTTCTTACATAGGATAGCATTGCCACATGACCCAGCAACTCCATTACTCATTGCATACCCAGAAGAAATGAAAACAAAAACTAATAGCTCATATGCCAATGATAACTTCAGCACTGTTCACAATAGGAGTTGGAAATACCTGGAGTGTCTATCAGATGAATAGGTTTATAAAATATAAGGTATGCATAAAATATGACTCATCCAAAAAAGGCTGCATTTAATATATGTCTGTCATGGATGGACACAAAAATAATCTATTTATGTGAAATATATTGACTAAACTATTTCATAAGAGAAAATGG
The DNA here is from genome assembly GCF_024711535.1 of Dipodomys merriami. Classification (NCBI taxonomy): domain Eukaryota; kingdom Metazoa; phylum Chordata; class Mammalia; order Rodentia; family Heteromyidae; genus Dipodomys; species Dipodomys merriami. The sequence goes on along the minus strand of NW_027203977.1, from coordinate 21,827 downwards.
AAGGTTAAAATTTTCTGGGGCATGTCATTTGGGGTGATTATTACTCAATGATTGTGTGGATTCCATCAGTATTGAAAAGAAAGTTCACAAACAGAGGTAATGGTTACAAAGTAGTATGGATATAATTAATGTAACTGAATTTTATACCTGCCTAGCAAGCATAAGGCCCTGCTTTCAACCCCCTGCATACGAAAAAAAATAAAAATAAAAACCCTAAGTCTTCCTTCTTTTACCTACCTTGAGTGTTAGGTGCTCTTCTATTGTTATGATTGTATTCCTCAGAGGATCTCTGGTGGATCTCTGATGTTTCTTCATGCTTTTACACATAATCCATCATTTCAATATTGATGTTGAGTTTTAAAGGATAATTTGTGTTTTAAAATGAGGGCAATGCATGCAGTTATAACTCAAGACGCTAAAGTAGGAATATCCCTATTTAGTCAAGGCTGCATAGAGAGGTCATTTCTAAATCCCCATACTATATGCTGAAAATGGAGGGCAATTGTTTGTGAACAATTACAAGTGAGAGATCTGAGTGAGAGATCACAGTAGATTTTGGTCATTTCAGTTTGTATTTAATATTTACATGAATTTATAACATTTTCTTTTTCCCCTTACTCTCACTATGAAATTTGGAAACTTTGTAGTTTGTTTTGGCTTGCTGCATGTAAAAGAAACATAGTTTTCCTTTGTATCATATTAAACATTTTTTTCTGTATTACAATTTATTATTTTTGAAAATATTTGTGTTTCTTTTTTCTCCAACTAGGGACTGGCCAATGTTTGAGATTTTGCTCCATTCTGCCAATTGAGCCACAGCTCAAATTGCAGCTTCTTTCTTTTTTGAATAGTCTCATGCAAATCCCAGCAAACTAAGGAGGCTGAAATCTGAGGATCTTGGTTTGAAGCCAGTCTGAGCAGCAAAGTCTGGGTTTCCTTTACTTTTTTTCTATTGGTTGTGGGACCTGAACTCTGGCGCTGTCCCTCAGCATTCCAGCTTAAGGTTAGCACTCTATCGCTTCAGATGCAAAACCATTTCTGGCTTTTTCTGCTTATGTGGTTCTGAGGAAACAAACCCAGGGCCTCACGCATCAAGGCAAACTCTCTACCACTAAGCCAACTTCCGAGCCCGAGTCTGGGATTCTTATCTCTATTTAATCACCAAAAAGCTGGGGGTGGTAGAACCCTAGCCTTGAGAAAAACTGGGCAAGTTCAAGCCCTAGTGCTGGTAATTACACAATTACTGGTTATTACACACAGCTACGACTGGCTTTGACTGCCGCCCTTAGAATTTGCCTCTTGGGTAACTAGGTTTACAGGCCTGAGCAACCAGCCTCTGACTTATTTTAATATATTTAATCTGGTATTGTCTTCAACCACAATGCTTTTTTATTGTGGTCAGTAGACCCGATCTCTGAGCCTCATTGCTATTTCTTACCTATTTTTAAGGAGGGTAGGGGTTGAACTCTGGACCTGAATACTGTCTTCGAATTCTTCAGCTTAAGGCCAATGCTGTACCATTTCAGCCACTGTGCCACTTCTAGTTCTCTGGTGGTTAAATGGAGATAAGAGTCTCATGGACTTTCCTTCCCAGGATGGCTTTAAACCATGATCTTCATATCTCAGCCTCTTGAGTAGCTAGGATTACAGGCTAGAGCGACCAGCGCCCATCTATTTCTGAGCCGTTTAACACAACGATGATGTTTTACAACTTCAACCACAGCTCCACTTCTAGTTTTTTCTGGCTTATTGGACCTAAGATTCTAATGTACTTTTCTGGTTAGTGTGGCTTCAAACCATGATCCTCAGATTTCAGCTTCCTTAGGTGCTCCGATTATACAGATGAACCACAAACCCATTGCTCATTTAAAAATGTTAATATTTTCTTTTTTCCACTTTTTCTTTTTAAAAATGTCCTTGTTTTTTATTTCTGTATATGTGTAGTCCTGGGGCTACAAATCCAGGCCTGGATTCAATGCCAGAGTTTTTTCTTCAAGACTAGCGGCTTACAACATGAGCCAAATTATAGCTTTTGGCTATACTTGTTTTGTCTTGGTGCTTGAACTAAGGCCCTGGGTGATATCCTAGAAAGTGATTGCCCAGTTTGCCACTTGAGTCACAGCTGAACTCCAGCTTTTTTTTTTAATTCTTGGCAGTTAATAGGAGATAAGACTCCTATGCCAAGCCGAGCATGAAACAGTTGGCTGGAATCTGAAGATCATGGTTCAAAGCCAACCAGGGCAGGAAATTCCAAGAGAATCCTAGCTCCAATTAATCAATGAAAAGCTGGAAGAGGTGGAGCTCTATCCTGAACAAAACAGCACACAGATGCACACACAAAGAAAGCCTCATGGACTTTCTTTTATGGGCTAGTTTTGAACCATGATCCTCAGATTTCAGCCTTTATTCATCCTCTCTCCTTTGAAAATTTTACCGGTCCTGTGGCTTGACCTCTGACTCTGGGGCCTATATCTTAGCTTTCACACTTAAGGCTGGTGCTATTACCACCTCAGCCACAGCTCAAGGTTTTGTGCTTTGTAGCTGGAGATAAGAGGCTCAAGCATGTTCCTGCCCAGGTTGACTTGACACTGCAATCATCAGATGTCAGCCTCTTGTATAATTAGGATTACACACATGACTAGCATCATTTGGGTCATTTAAAAATTTAATATGTGCTTGTTTCCACATTCTTTTCTTTTTTTCATTTTTTCTTGTCCTGTGAGTAGAAATTGAAGCTCATCTCAGGGCACACATTGGACTAACCATAACATATGGCTTTTGGGGAGAGGTTAATTGAAGAGAAGAAAATCATGTAGAGCTAGGCTAGATTCAGGAGGCTGAAAATTGAGAAAAGTTCTTAACAATCTTTTATCCAATTATCCACTAAAAATCTTAGAGTAGTATATCATTGAGCAAAATAGTGCAAGGTCAAGCTCCAGGATTTACACAGAGAGAGAGAGACAGAGACAGAGAGAGACAGAGACAGACAGAGAAAGACAGAGACAGAGACAGAGACAGCAAGATTTTATAAACTCACATACCTGAGCTGAGTGTTAAACAGTATCCTCAAATTTCAGCCTGAGTATCTAGAATTACAGATATGAGCCACCAATATTTGGTTCACTGAAACCTCTGTTATTGCCTCTTTCTTCTCTTCTACCCTTCTTTTCATTTATTTCATTCTTTGTGTGTGTATTGGTCCTGGAACTAAACTCATGCAAGGCCTTGCCTGATTCAGGAGGCTGAAATCTGTCCATCATAGTTTGAAAGCAGCCTGAGCAGGAAAGTCCCTGAAACACTTATCTCCATTCAATAAACAAAACCTATCCCCAGTGTGGCCACCACATGCAAAACAGTCTCCTGGAATTTCTTGACTGGGTTTGACTTTACACTGGATCTTATATTTCAGCCTCCTGTATTTCTAGAATTACAGACATGAGACAACAGTGCCAGGTTCTCTGCGTCTAACCATTTAATTTTTTTATTGTGATCTTAAGGCTGGATCTCTGAGCAAGGGCACTCTTTCATAGTTTTTTTTCGCTCAAGGGTGGTGTTTTACAACTACAACCACAGCTTCATATCTGGCTTTTTTTTGTTGGTTAATTGGAGACTTATGTACATCTCTTCCCAGGCTGGCTATGAACAACAAACTTCAGATTTCAGCGTTCTGAGACACTAGCACCCACCAAAAATTCAGGGCTCATTTTGAAATTTTATTGGATTTTCTCACAACATTTTTTCTTCTTTTTCCTAGTCCTGGGGCTTGACCTCAGGGCGTGGGTACTGTCCTGAACTTACTTTACTCAAGGAAAGAACTCTACTACTTGAGCCACAGTGCCACTTTCAGCTTTTTCTACTTATGAGCTACTGAGGAAACAAACCCAGGGATTCAAACATGCTAGGCAAGCACTCTATCACTAAGCCATATTCCTAGCAATTCTTATACTTTTTTATTTGTATTTTTATTTCCTTGTGTATGTTGATCTTGGGTCTACAAATTAGCCCAGGTGCTGTTCCGCTGTTGTTTAATCATGATTAACACACTAAGTCATGAGCCATAGCAAAACTTGTGGCTATTCTTTTGATGCTGTTTTGTTTTAACTAGCTATTTAGAGTTGAGTATATGAATTCTCCTACCTGGGCTGGCTTTCAACTGTGCTTCTCATATTTGAACCTCATGAGTAGCTACCATCACAGGTGTGTGCCTCCTATGATTGGCTCATTTTAAACTCTGAAATTGACTCTTTCTTCTCCCACCCTTCTCTATATTTATTTATTTTATTCTTTGTAAGTGTGTTAGTCCTGAAGTTAATATCAAAGTCTGGGTGCTGTCCCAGAAATTATTTTCTCATTTCTGCCACTGGAGCCACAGCTCAATCACCAGGTTTTATTCTTCTTCCTTTTGATGGTTAATTGTAAATCCCAGCAAGACTCAGGAGGCTGAAGCCTGAGTATCAAGTGTGAAGCCATCATGGGCAAAAAAATCCTTGAGAATTTCATCAACTAATATGAAGCTGGGAGTGGTAGAGCTTCTAAACAAATTCAAGTCCCAGGTTTTCACACATACAGAAAACAAGCCCCATGGACTTTTCTGATCGGTTTGGCCTTTAAATAGTATCTTCAGACTTCAGCCTCCTGAAAGCTAAAATTATAAGCATGAACCACCAGCCCCAGGCTTATTTTTGAATATCAAATGGTCATTTCTTCTGTCCTTTCAGTTTTCTTTTTGGTCGACTTTGGGCTGAATTATGGACCAGGGAACTATTTCCCAGGTTTTTCACCAAATTTCATTACTTTACAACTACGATCACACCTTCATTTCCAACTTTTGCTGGGTAGTTGGAGATAAGAATTTCAATCCCTTGTGTGTGTGTGTGTGTGTGTGTGTGTGTGTGTGTGTGTGTGTGTGTGTGTGTGTGTGTGTGTGTGTGTGTGTGTGTGTGTGTTCACGGAAATTGGTCATGGTGGTTTCTTTAGTACTGAGGGTGAATCTTCCTGGATAATCTGTATTCTTAATTCCTTTAACTCAAAAAAAAATTGCTTCTGTAGGTGCTAGTGAGTTACAGCTGTAATCCTAGCTCCTGAGAATGCTGAGATTTGAGGATCATATTTTGAAGCCAGGTGAACCAGGCAAAGTCCATGACACTCTTATCTTCCTTTAAACACCAAAAAATCAGAAGTGGAACTGTGGCTTAAGTAATAGAGTACTAGCCTTGAAGAAAACAAATAGGAATAACAACTGGGCTCTGATCAAGTTTCAGGACCAGCCCTCACACAAAATCTCCAGATAACACGTGTGCTATTGCAAGACACAATTATACTTAATGAATTATCTCTACAGGACAGTTGCACTAAAACGTTTAGGTATTACTTCATAGTATATGTTCTTTCTAGATCATCTTTTTCCCCCTTTGGTTCTCTGAGAATGATGTCTTGATTATGAAATAGAGGAGGAAAAATTGAGTGATGAATTTGACCTCTGGATCCCTCCCTCATCCATTATTGACATGTTCTCTCTCTTTTTTTTTTGGCAGTCCTGGGGACCAAGGGCCTGGACACTGTTACTGAGCTTCTTTTTTCTCAAGGCTGTCACCCTCCCAATTGAGGCACAACACCACTTCCAGCCTTTTCTCTTCATTTAGTACTGAGAAATTGAACCCTGGACTTCTTGCATGCTAGGCAAGCACTCTACCACTAAGCCACATTCCCAGCCACATGTTCTCTTTTAAAAATATGTGTAACCTATTTACCTCTGTCCCATCTCTGAAGTCACTCCCAATTGCCTTTCATTCACTCTAACTGGCAAATTATTTTCTACTCTATGCAAAGTATTATCTTTCATTTTCTTAAACTGCACATTTGATCAGCTAAACTCAAACAATTCAATACTACAAGTTTCTGAAATTGAGGACACTTACAATAATAAATAGCTAATAATAAATAGCTAATAATCTACCTAAGTCAATGCATAACAACCCAGACACTTGAAAAGTCTTTTATTTTCCAATATGAGTAGCATCCAACCCCACAATATGCTCTGGTAGATAACAAAATTAAAGTCTACAGATGTAATTATTTCGCACAAGAGTTGGTTATGAGATACTTCTAAGGAGTGAGTGCAAATTAAGGTCTTCCTAGAAGTCAGTAACACAAACAGAGTGAATGAAACAGTAAGGAAGTTATGTTTGTCACAGAAATATGGGGGTATCTAGGAGCTGACAACATTGGATGTATGATAGATGACTAGACAGCAGAAACCACAGTCTTACAGCTAGAGGACCTAAACCCTACCAGGCATCCTTTAAGTTTGGAAGAGGTCTACATATTTCCTGAGAGACTATAGCCTGGTGGCCCCCTGCTAGAAACTGAGCAACTGCAACAGACAAGCCACACCCAAACTATTAGCCCAAAATTGTAGCCTACAACAGTTGGTATTCAGTGAGCAAACATTAAATTTCCGATAATTTGCCACACAACATGACAAAAGTATCTCTCAGAATGCTGGTGGCTCACCCCTGTAATCCCAGCTACATAGGAGTCTGAGATGTGAGGATCTAGATTCAAAGGGATCTCAAGCAGCAATCTCTGTGATACTCATATTGCCAATAAATAGAAAAAAAACTGGAAATTGTGGTATGGCAAAATACCCTAAGTTGAAGCCTTACTACCATCACACACACATACACACACACTCACATATTGAAAAATGAAAACATTTGTTGAAAATAACCTGGTATTTTCTTTGCTGTGTGTAAAACTCTAACATTTCTTAAACTTTTCCTTGTGCTTGAAGAAATTCATTAAAATTCTATAACTACAAAACTACCCAACTGCACAAATGTGTTGACCACAAACTTTTTAAATATCATGTTGCAATTGTTACTGATAACAGAGGACCTTTACTATTAATTTAATCTAATTATTGGCAGAAACTGGATCTCATATCTTGGTATTTCTCCCAATACCTTAGTTGAAATTAAATATAAAGTTCTTAATTAATCAAAAGGCAAAACTTACACTATATCTTTATTTACACTCCTTTCTGTCATTTTTCCTACAAATGAAATTAATTGATTGCAGCACTTAAAAATCTTTTATGCCAAATTAGTACAACATTCTGATTAAAACTGAAAAATTTGAAGTGCTCTCAATTTCTGCTTCATTTAGACAAAGTACATAAAGCTGTCTTTCGTTTTCCATAAATATTTCGTATCCTTTGGTTTTCTATAAATATATCATATCCAAAATTTCATCTATACTGTAGAAATAAGTTCACTATAGGCAACCTATAAATTCACATAAATGTTTCTCAATTCACTAGAGCAAAAGGACCATAAATTCTGACCTACATCTATAAATATCCCAGGAAAATTTCTAAAACATTCCATTTTTCTCAGAACAATGAAGTCTTCCAACATAAAGACTAATAGTGAGAGAAAAAAATAGAACAAGTTTGTGATGGTTGACATTTTTCAAAGTCCTTATTCACATATGGATACACACACAAAGCCATACAAGTTTCAGGTTTACCTGGTAAGAAAAGGAACTCACCCCCCTGAGAGAGAATGACCCTTGGCAGGAGGAAGATAGATGGAAGAATTACCTGAATGCATATCTTCTCACATGTTTCCATCCATTTACTTCATGGAGCTTTCCTGGGGTCCCATTGCTCACTAAGTCAGACCTCAGTCATCTCAGAGGAACCACTGGCACCCAGGACTCAAGTAACACCATTACTCTGCTCTTCCTGTGCAGAAATCACCAACTAAATGAAAAAGAAAACAAAGTGGATTTCAGGGTCACATAAAAAAGAACACACACACACACACACTGAAACCACATGCTTTGGGGAGAAAGAAAACGTGTGTGTGTGTGTGTGTGTGTGTGTGTGTGTGTGTGTGTGTGTGTGTGTGTGTGTGTGTGTGTGTGTGTGTGTGTGTGTGTGTGTGTGTGTGTGTGTGTGTGTGTGTGTGTTGTATGTGTGTGTTGGTATTGGTAGTTAAACCCAGAACTTGGGAACTATCCTGTAGGTACTACCTTTTAGCTTCTTTGTTCACGGCCAGTGCTCTACCACTTGAAACACACTCCACTTTTAGCTTTATAGTAATGAATTACAGACAAGAGTATCATAATGTTTCCTACCCAGGCTGGCTTTGAACCTTGATCATTAGATTCTTAGAGCCTCCTGAGTAGCCAGAATTACAGGCATGATCATTCATGACCGGCATTTGTGACAGACCAAGGTATTAATTTCAAGCCCCAATACCAGCCCAAAAAACAAAAGCAAAACCAAACTTTATACCATTTAAATATACTGATAGCATATTAAACCAGTATAATGAAATGTGGAGATCTTGGTGAAGGATATCAGAGAATGATTATCATTATTAGCTTTTCTGCTTTAAAAAACCTAAAATTACTTTCATAAAATGTAAAATACAGAAAACCCTGGTACCAAGCTGTATGTTTCAAATAAGACACCCGTTGAGAACAAACTGAAAATGCAGAGAAAAAGAAAAAATTTTAGAATTGATTGCTACACAAGAAATATACCTGATCATCTGTACCTTCAAACTCTTTCAAATAGGCTACAGTAATGCTACAAAAACTACTCTTCGTATCATTAGTACTCCTCATTTAAAAAACAGGTCTACTTTATTCTCTTTAGGAATGCTATGAATATTTGACTCACTTTTCCCAAAATGACACTTAAGAAAGTCAATCTTTCAACAACTCCAAATTTTTTTTTATCATAGCTCTTAAATAAGTACATCATGTATCTTCTTTGAGTTGGGTGTATCAGAACAACTTTTAACTTGTTCTTTTACCTTTGCTGTTGGAAAGGTGTATTTTCACAAAATAGGACAGGGAAACACTCAGTAGATCACCTGATTTAAAGGTAAGTGGCTAAGGCTACTGCACAACTATGTTTATGGCAGCATTTTTTTTTACCATAACTAAGATATAGAACCAACCCAGTTGCCCCTGAGTAGATGAACTGATCAAGAAAATGTAATATATATATATATATATATATATTACATATATATATTACATTTATATATATATATTACATATATATATATATTACATATATATATATTACATTTATATATATATATATATATATATTACATTTTCTTGATGGAGGCATAGAATTCCATTATATATAGATATATATCTATATATAATGGAATTCTATGCCTCCATCAGAAATAATAATATTGCCCCATTTGTTAGGAAATGAAAAGACTTGGAAAAATTATATTAAGTGATGTAAGCCAGGTGCTAAGGAACATAGGTCTAATGTTTTCCCTTATTTGCAATAGTTAATATTTATGTAGGATAAGCAGAAGAGGTCAAAAGCTATGCACATATGACCATGTAAGATGATGTTAAGAAAAATGTACTCCAAGATAGGTACACACGTGTTTTTTTTCTTGGTATGGATTTAAACGTATTTATAATGTAATCTGTGGTTTTATTTCTTTGGCATGTTCTGTTTTCACTCTATTGATTTTGGTGCCCTGCATCTTATATATACATTTTTCTAATTTGGGGAGGGAAAGGGAAAAAACAAAATGCTTAAATAGGGATACAGGTTAACCCATTATAACAATGAGATGTACAAGACACTATGTTGAATACAAACTTTACAACTGTGGGCGTGGGAGAGGGGATGGAAGAGTTAGGTAGGTGCAGAAGGAAGGGATGGTAGAGGAAAAAAGAAAGGAGGGGGTAACAATGCTCGATAGGAAATGTAGTCATTTCCTCACTAATGTAACTGTAATCCCTGTGTACAGTATCTTTACAATAAAAGAATATGCTAATAAAACGAAAACAATAAATGTAAGTGATAACTTACTCAAGCGGCTGAGATCTGAAGATCATAGTTTAAAACCAGCTCAGGCAGGAAATAGAGAGACTAATCTCCATCTGAAAACCAAAAATCTCGAAGATGTGACTCAAGTGGGAAAGTGCTAACCTTCAACAAGCAAAAAACGGGGGTAGGGACAGAGGACAGCACCCAGGGCCTAACTTCAAACGTAATGACCACCACACATACACAATAAAATCTAGCTAACAACAATTCATATATACATCATCTGAACTGCTTAATTGGAAATATGCATAAGAATTTAAAAATATTTCTATTTTTAAGAAATACATTTTAATACGTTTTTATTGTAAAAGATACTGTATATAGGTGTTACAGTTACATGAGCAAGGTAATAAGTACATTTAATATCAAGCATTGTTGTCTCCTCCTTTGTTTTTCACCTACCATCCCTTCCCTCCCACCTCTACAACTACACTCCTCCTCCCTCCACTACCTAAATAGTAAAGGTTGTTTTTCAACATAGTGTCTTGAACATCTCATTGTTACAATGGGTCAACCTGAATCCCTATTAAAGCATTTTGTTTTTGCCCTCCCCCTCCCCAATTTAGAGAAGTATATATACAAGATGCAGGGAACTGACATCAAATACAGTGAAAATAGCGGTTATGCCGTAGGGGAGGAACATACAAGGAAAAAAAAAATCACATGGTACATTATAAATACGTTAAAAACAATGGCAAGTTAAAAAAAAAAAACAACCTCTGTCCCTATCTTGAGGTTCATTTGAATTAACACGTCTTATCTGGTCATAAGAAATACATTTAAAACAAGAAATACATTAACACTTTTCTATATTTGCAAAATCCATTATTATTTGGAAACATTACATAGTGTTTGAACACTAAGCAAATAAAGGTTGATCCAAATATATATATACCTCTTTCAATTGCACACTTATAATTTTCCCTTGGCTTTTAAGAACAAGATAGTGTTGTTTTCATCCTAAAGCAAACCAGATGACGCAACTAGTCACAAACACATCAAGATAATAAACAAGTAATGTGTAAGAACTATTTTTTTGGAATCCTTGCAGAATGGTCTAATTTTTTATTTCATTGTAATTTCCCTTTCAGTACAATATGTAATTGGGAATTACAGATATCCAACCTGTAAGTTTAATGTTTGGGATTTTGTGTTTCTCTCTCTGTCTCTCTCAGTCTCATTATGTAGCCAAGACTGATCTTAATTTCAAAATTCTACTGCCTAGTCTCCCAAGTGTTTGGATTACTGGTGTGTACCACCATGTCATACATCATACTATTATCTGCACCTTTCCATATGTTTTAACACTTTATTTTATCCCTTGGCAGTACTGGGGTTTTGATTCAGAAGCTGGTGCTTGGCAAGCAAGTGCATTACCCCTTGAACCCTGCCCACAGTCTTTACTCTTCATTTTACTTGAGATGAGCTCTTATTGAATTACTTTGCTTCGTTCATTATCAGACTGTGATTGTAATGTATTTTTCTGCTGGGAAGCTAACATCTACCTTAGCTAGTTCAAACCCGTTTGTCTTTTTATATTTTTTGTAAATATACTTTTTCTTATTATAAAGATGGTACACAGAATGGTTACAGTTTTATGTCATTTTAAAATTCAAAGTGTTATTTTAAAAGAGTTACCATGCATATAATAACTAAAATTTATCTCTAGAAAAAAATGATTACCAGAATAAATATTTTTGGAGGCTAAGTCAGGGGCATTTGGTATAACTTCAGCTCTAGACAATGCTACATACTTCTAGGCCTGCATGACCTAAATAAAACCAAGTTTAAGTAAAAAATGATCCTTTAGGGCACAGCTGTAGAAGATTTGAAATATTTTTGTACATTTTATTGAGCATTTGTACATTTTTATGTTGATGAAAAGTGATATAGCAATTATGGTAGAATTTGACACATTCTTCTTACATAGGATAGCATTGCCACATGACCCAGCAACTCCATTACTCATTGCATACCCAGAAGAAATGAAAACAAAAACTAATAGCTCATATGCCAATGATAACTTCAGCACTGTTCACAATAGGAGTTGGAAATACCTGGAGTGTCTATCAGATGAATAGGTTTATAAAATATAAGGTATGCATAAAATATGACTCATCCAAAAAAGGCTGCATTTAATATATGTCTGTCATGGATGGACACAAAAATAATCTATTTATGTGAAATATATTGACTAAACTATTTCATAAGAGAAAATGGAAGGTTAAAATTTTCTGGGGCATGTCATTTGGGGTGATTATTACTCAATGATTGTGTGGATTCCATCAGTATTGAAAAGAAAGTTCACAAACAGAGGTAATGGTTACAAAGTAGTATGGATATAATTAATGTAACTGAATTTTATACCTGCCTAGCAAGCATAAGGCCCTGCTTTCAACCCCCTGCATACGAAAAAAAATAAAAATAAAAACCCTAAGTCTTCCTTCTTTTACCTACCTTGAGTGTTAGGTGCTCTTCTATTGTTATGATTGTATTCCTCAGAGGATCTCTGGTGGATCTCTGATGTTTCTTCATGCTTTTACACATAATCCATCATTTCAATATTGATGTTGAGTTTTAAAGGATAATTTGTGTTTTAAAATGAGGGCAATGCATGCAGTTATAACTCAAGACGCTAAAGTAGGAATATCCCTATTTAGTCAAGGCTGCATAGAGAGGTCATTTCTAAATCCCCATACTATATGCTGAAAATGGAGGGCAATTGTTTGTGAACAATTACAAGTGAGAGATCTGAGTGAGAGATCACAGTAGATTTTGGTCATTTCAGTTTGTATTTAATATTTACATGAATTTATAACATTTTCTTTTTCCCCTTACTCTCACTATGAAATTTGGAAACTTTGTAGTTTGTTTTGGCTTGCTGCATGTAAAAGAAACATAGTTTTCCTTTGTATCATATTAAACATTTTTTTCTGTATTACAATTTATTATTTTTGAAAATATTTGTGTTTCTTTTTTCTCCAACTAGGGACTGGCCAATGTTTGAGATTTTGCTCCATTCTGCCAATTGAGCCACAGCTCAAATTGCAGCTTCTTTCTTTTTTGAATAGTCTCATGCAAATCCCAGCAAACTAAGGAGGCTGAAATCTGAGGATCTTGGTTTGAAGCCAGTCTGAGCAGCAAAGTCTGGGTTTCCTTTACTTTTTTTCTATTGGTTGTGGGACCTGAACTCTGGCGCTGTCCCTCAGCATTCCAGCTTAAGGTTAGCACTCTATCGCTTCAGATGCAAAACCATTTCTGGCTTTTTCTGCTTATGTGGTTCTGAGGAAACAAACCCAGGGCCTCACGCATCAAGGCAAACTCTCTACCACTAAGCCAACTTCCGAGCCCGAGTCTGGGATTCTTATCTCTATTTAATCACCAAAAAGCTGGGGGTGGTAGAACCCTAGCCTTGAGAAAAACTGGGCAAGTTCAAGCCCTAGTGCTGGTAATTACACAATTACTGGTTATTACACACAGCTACGACTGGCTTTGACTGCCGCCCTTAGAATTTGCCTCTTGGGTAACTAGGTTTACAGGCCTGAGCAACCAGCCTCTGACTTATTTTAATATATTTAATCTGGTATTGTCTTCAACCACAATGCTTTTTTATTGTGGTCAGTAGACCCGATCTCTGAGCCTCATTGCTATTTCTTACCTATTTTTAAGGAGGGTAGGGGTTGAACTCTGGACCTGAATACTGTCTTCGAATTCTTCAGCTTAAGGCCAATGCTGTACCATTTCAGCCACTGTGCCACTTCTAGTTCTCTGGTGGTTAAATGGAGATAAGAGTCTCATGGACTTTCCTTCCCAGGATGGCTTTAAACCATGATCTTCATATCTCAGCCTCTTGAGTAGCTAGGATTACAGGCTAGAGCGACCAGCGCCCATCTATTTCTGAGCCGTTTAACACAACGATGATGTTTTACAACTTCAACCACAGCTCCACTTCTAGTTTTTTCTGGCTTATTGGACCTAAGATTCTAATGTACTTTTCTGGTTAGTGTGGCTTCAAACCATGATCCTCAGATTTCAGCTTCCTTAGGTGCTCCGATTATACAGATGAACCACAAACCCATTGCTCATTTAAAAATGTTAATATTTTCTTTTTTCCACTTTTTCTTTTTAAAAATGTCCTTGTTTTTTATTTCTGTATATGTGTAGTCCTGGGGCTACAAATCCAGGCCTGGATTCAATGCCAGAGTTTTTTCTTCAAGACTAGCGGCTTACAACATGAGCCAAATTATAGCTTTTGGCTATACTTGTTTTGTCTTGGTGCTTGAACTAAGGCCCTGGGTGATATCCTAGAAAGTGATTGCCCAGTTTGCCACTTGAGTCACAGCTGAACTCCAGCTTTTTTTTTTAATTCTTGGCAGTTAATAGGAGATAAGACTCCTATGCCAAGCCGAGCATGAAACAGTTGGCTGGAATCTGAAGATCATGGTTCAAAGCCAACCAGGGCAGGAAATTCCAAGAGAATCCTAGCTCCAATTAATCAATGAAAAGCTGGAAGAGGTGGAGCTCTATCCTGAACAAAACAGCACACAGATGCACACACAAAGAAAGCCTCATGGACTTTCTTTTATGGGCTAGTTTTGAACCATGATCCTCAGATTTCAGCCTTTATTCATCCTCTCTCCTTTGAAAATTTTACCGGTCCTGTGGCTTGACCTCTGACTCTGGGGCCTATATCTTAGCTTTCACACTTAAGGCTGGTGCTATTACCACCTCAGCCACAGCTCAAGGTTTTGTGCTTTGTAGCTGGAGATAAGAGGCTCAAGCATGTTCCTGCCCAGGTTGACTTGACACTGCAATCATCAGATGTCAGCCTCTTGTATAATTAGGATTACACACATGACTAGCATCATTTGGGTCATTTAAAAATTTAATATGTGCTTGTTTCCACATTCTTTTCTTTTTTTCATTTTTTCTTGTCCTGTGAGTAGAAATTGAAGCTCATCTCAGGGCACACATTGGACTAACCATAACATATGGCTTTTGGGGAGAGGTTAATTGAAGAGAAGAAAATCATGTAGAGCTAGGCTAGATTCAGGAGGCTGAAAATTGAGAAAAGTTCTTAACAATCTTTTATCCAATTATCCACTAAAAATCTTAGAGTAGTATATCATTGAGCAAAATAGTGCAAGGTCAAGCTCCAGGATTTACACAGAGAGAGAGAGACAGAGACAGAGAGAGACAGAGACAGACAGAGAAAGACAGAGACAGAGACAGAGACAGCAAGATTTTATAAACTCACATACCTGAGCTGAGTGTTAAACAGTATCCTCAAATTTCAGCCTGAGTATCTAGAATTACAGATATGAGCCACCAATATTTGGTTCACTGAAACCTCTGTTATTGCCTCTTTCTTCTCTTCTACCCTTCTTTTCATTTATTTCATTCTTTGTGTGTGTATTGGTCCTGGAACTAAACTCATGCAAGGCCTTGCCTGATTCAGGAGGCTGAAATCTGTCCATCATAGTTTGAAAGCAGCCTGAGCAGGAAAGTCCCTGAAACACTTATCTCCATTCAATAAACAAAACCTATCCCCAGTGTGGCCACCACATGCAAAACAGTCTCCTGGAATTTCTTGACTGGGTTTGACTTTACACTGGATCTTATATTTCAGCCTCCTGTATTTCTAGAATTACAGACATGAGACAACAGTGCCAGGTTCTCTGCGTCTAACCATTTAATTTTTTTATTGTGATCTTAAGGCTGGATCTCTGAGCAAGGGCACTCTTTCATAGTTTTTTTTCGCTCAAGGGTGGTGTTTTACAACTACAACCACAGCTTCATATCTGGCTTTTTTTTGTTGGTTAATTGGAGACTTATGTACATCTCTTCCCAGGCTGGCTATGAACAACAAACTTCAGATTTCAGCGTTCTGAGACACTAGCACCCACCAAAAATTCAGGGCTCATTTTGAAATTTTATTGGATTTTCTCACAACATTTTTTCTTCTTTTTCCTAGTCCTGGGGCTTGACCTCAGGGCGTGGGTACTGTCCTGAACTTACTTTACTCAAGGAAAGAACTCTACTACTTGAGCCACAGTGCCACTTTCAGCTTTTTCTACTTATGAGCTACTGAGGAAACAAACCCAGGGATTCAAACATGCTAGGCAAGCACTCTATCACTAAGCCATATTCCTAGCAATTCTTATACTTTTTTATTTGTATTTTTATTTCCTTGTGTATGTTGATCTTGGGTCTACAAATTAGCCCAGGTGCTGTTCCGCTGTTGTTTAATCATGATTAACACACTAAGTCATGAGCCATAGCAAAACTTGTGGCTATTCTTTTGATGCTGTTTTGTTTTAACTAGCTATTTAGAGTTGAGTATATGAATTCTCCTACCTGGGCTGGCTTTCAACTGTGCTTCTCATATTTGAACCTCATGAGTAGCTACCATCACAGGTGTGTGCCTCCTATGATTGGCTCATTTTAAACTCTGAAATTGACTCTTTCTTCTCCCACCCTTCTCTATATTTATTTATTTTATTCTTTGTAAGTGTGTTAGTCCTGAAGTTAATATCAAAGTCTGGGTGCTGTCCCAGAAATTATTTTCTCATTTCTGCCACTGGAGCCACAGCTCAATCACCAGGTTTTATTCTTCTTCCTTTTGATGGTTAATTGTAAATCCCAGCAAGACTCAGGAGGCTGAAGCCTGAGTATCAAGTGTGAAGCCATCATGGGCAAAAAAATCCTTGAGAATTTCATCAACTAATATGAAGCTGGGAGTGGTAGAGCTTCTAAACAAATTCAAGTCCCAGGTTTTCACACATACAGAAAACAAGCCCCATGGACTTTTCTGATCGGTTTGGCCTTTAAATAGTATCTTCAGACTTCAGCCTCCTGAAAGCTAAAATTATAAGCATGAACCACCAGCCCCAGGCTTATTTTTGAATATCAAATGGTCATTTCTTCTGTCCTTTCAGTTTTCTTTTTGGTCGACTTTGGGCTGAATTATGGACCAGGGAACTATTTCCCAGGTTTTTCACCAAATTTCATTACTTTACAACTACGATCACACCTTCATTTCCAACTTTTGCTGGGTAGTTGGAGATAAGAATTTCAATCCCTTGTGTGTGTGTGTGTGTGTGTGTGTGTGTGTGTGTGTGTGTGTGTGTGTGTGTGTGTGTGTGTGTGTGTGTGTGTGTGTGTGTTCACGGAAATTGGTCATGGTGGTTTCTTTAGTACTGAGGGTGAATCTTCCTGGATAATCTGTATTCTTAATTCCTTTAACTCAAAAAAAAATTGCTTCTGTAGGTGCTAGTGAGTTACAGCTGTAATCCTAGCTCCTGAGAATGCTGAGATTTGAGGATCATATTTTGAAGCCAGGTGAACCAGGCAAAGTCCATGACACTCTTATCTTCCTTTAAACACCAAAAAATCAGAAGTGGAACTGTGGCTTAAGTAATAGAGTACTAGCCTTGAAGAAAACAAATAGGAATAACAACTGGGCTCTGATCAAGTTTCAGGACCAGCCCTCACACAAAATCTCCAGATAACACGTGTGCTATTGCAAGACACAATTATACTTAATGAATTATCTCTACAGGACAGTTGCACTAAAACGTTTAGGTATTACTTCATAGTATATGTTCTTTCTAGATCATCTTTTTCCCCCTTTGGTTCTCTGAGAATGATGTCTTGATTATGAAATAGAGGAGGAAAAATTGAGTGATGAATTTGACCTCTGGATCCCTCCCTCATCCATTATTGACATGTTCTCTCTCTTTTTTTTTTGGCAGTCCTGGGGACCAAGGGCCTGGACACTGTTACTGAGCTTCTTTTTTCTCAAGGCTGTCACCCTCCCAATTGAGGCACAACACCACTTCCAGCCTTTTCTCTTCATTTAGTACTGAGAAATTGAACCCTGGACTTCTTGCATGCTAGGCAAGCACTCTACCACTAAGCCACATTCCCAGCCACATGTTCTCTTTTAAAAATATGTGTAACCTATTTACCTCTGTCCCATCTCTGAAGTCACTCCCAATTGCCTTTCATTCACTCTAACTGGCAAATTATTTTCTACTCTATGCAAAGTATTATCTTTCATTTTCTTAAACTGCACATTTGATCAGCTAAACTCAAACAATTCAATACTACAAGTTTCTGAAATTGAGGACACTTACAATAATAAATAGCTAATAATAAATAGCTAATAATCTACCTAAGTCAATGCATAACAACCCAGACACTTGAAAAGTCTTTTATTTTCCAATATGAGTAGCATCCAACCCCACAATATGCTCTGGTAGATAACAAAATTAAAGTCTACAGATGTAATTATTTCGCACAAGAGTTGGTTATGAGATACTTCTAAGGAGTGAGTGCAAATTAAGGTCTTCCTAGAAGTCAGTAACACAAACAGAGTGAATGAAACAGTAAGGAAGTTATGTTTGTCACAGAAATATGGGGGTATCTAGGAGCTGACAACATTGGATGTATGATAGATGACTAGACAGCAGAAACCACAGTCTTACAGCTAGAGGACCTAAACCCTACCAGGCATCCTTTAAGTTTGGAAGAGGTCTACATATTTCCTGAGAGACTATAGCCTGGTGGCCCCCTGCTAGAAACTGAGCAACTGCAACAGACAAGCCACACCCAAACTATTAGCCCAAAATTGTAGCCTACAACAGTTGGTATTCAGTGAGCAAACATTAAATTTCCGATAATTTGCCACACAACATGACAAAAGTATCTCTCAGAATGCTGGTGGCTCACCCCTGTAATCCCAGCTACATAGGAGTCTGAGATGTGAGGATCTAGATTCAAAGGGATCTCAAGCAGCAATCTCTGTGATACTCATATTGCCAATAAATAGAAAAAAAACTGGAAATTGTGGTATGGCAAAATACCCTAAGTTGAAGCCTTACTACCATCACACACACATACACACACACTCACATATTGAAAAATGAAAACATTTGTTGAAAATAACCTGGTATTTTCTTTGCTGTGTGTAAAACTCTAACATTTCTTAAACTTTTCCTTGTGCTTGAAGAAATTCATTAAAATTCTATAACTACAAAACTACCCAACTGCACAAATGTGTTGACCACAAACTTTTTAAATATCATGTTGCAATTGTTACTGATAACAGAGGACCTTTACTATTAATTTAATCTAATTATTGGCAGAAACTGGATCTCATATCTTGGTATTTCTCCCAATACCTTAGTTGAAATTAAATATAAAGTTCTTAATTAATCAAAAGGCAAAACTTACACTATATCTTTATTTACACTCCTTTCTGTCATTTTTCCTACAAATGAAATTAATTGATTGCAGCACTTAAAAATCTTTTATGCCAAATTAGTACAACATTCTGATTAAAACTGAAAAATTTGAAGTGCTCTCAATTTCTGCTTCATTTAGACAAAGTACATAAAGCTGTCTTTCGTTTTCCATAAATATTTCGTATCCTTTGGTTTTCTATAAATATATCATATCCAAAATTTCATCTATACTGTAGAAATAAGTTCACTATAGGCAACCTATAAATTCACATAAATGTTTCTCAATTCACTAGAGCAAAAGGACCATAAATTCTGACCTACATCTATAAATATCCCAGGAAAATTTCTAAAACATTCCATTTTTCTCAGAACAATGAAGTCTTCCAACATAAAGACTAATAGTGAGAGAAAAAAATAGAACAAGTTTGTGATGGTTGACATTTTTCAAAGTCCTTATTCACATATGGATACACACACAAAGCCATACAAGTTTCAGGTTTACCTGGTAAGAAAAGGAACTCACCCCCCTGAGAGAGAATGACCCTTGGCAGGAGGAAGATAGATGGAAGAATTACCTGAATGCATATCTTCTCACATGTTTCCATCCATTTACTTCATGGAGCTTTCCTGGGGTCCCATTGCTCACTAAGTCAGACCTCAGTCATCTCAGAGGAACCACTGGCACCCAGGACTCAAGTAACACCATTACTCTGCTCTTCCTGTGCAGAAATCACCAACTAAATGAAAAAGAAAACAAAGTGGATTTCAGGGTCACATAAAAAAGAACACACACACACACACACTGAAACCACATGCTTTGGGGAGAAAGAAAACGTGTGTGTGTGTGTGTGTGTGTGTGTGTGTGTGTGTGTGTGTGTGTGTGTGTGTGTGTGTGTGTGTGTGTGTGTGTGTGTGTGTGTGTGTGTGTGTGTGTGTGTGTGTGTGTTTGTATGTGTGTGTTGGTATTGGTAGTTAAACCCAGAACTTGGGAACTATCCTGTAGGTACTACCTTTTAGCTTCTTTGTTCACGGCCAGTGCTCTACCACTTGAAACACACTCCACTTTTAGCTTTATAGTAATGAATTACAGACAAGAGTATCATAATGTTTCCTACCCAGGCTGGCTTTGAACCTTGATCATTAGATTCTTAGAGCCTCCTGAGTAGCCAGAATTACAGGCATGATCATTCATGACCGGCATTTGTGACAGACCAAGGTATTAATTTCAAGCCCCAATACCAGCCCAAAAAACAAAAGCAAAACCAAACTTTATACCATTTAAATATACTGATAGCATATTAAACCAGTATAATGAAATGTGGAGATCTTGGTGAAGGATATCAGAGAATGATTATCATTATTAGCTTTTCTGCTTTAAAAAACCTAAAATTACTTTCATAAAATGTAAAATACAGAAAACCCTGGTACCAAGCTGTATGTTTCAAATAAGACACCCGTTGAGAACAAACTGAAAATGCAGAGAAAAAGAAAAAATTTTAGAATTGATTGCTACACAAGAAATATACCTGATCATCTGTACCTTCAAACTCTTTCAAATAGGCTACAGTAATGCTACAAAAACTACTCTTCGTATCATTAGTACTCCTCATTTAAAAAACAGGTCTACTTTATTCTCTTTAGGAATGCTATGAATATTTGACTCACTTTTCCCAAAATGACACTTAAGAAAGTCAATCTTTCAACAACTCCAAATTTTTTTTTATCATAGCTCTTAAATAAGTACATCATGTATCTTCTTTGAGTTGGGTGTATCAGAACAACTTTTAACTTGTTCTTTTACCTTTGCTGTTGGAAAGGTGTATTTTCACAAAATAGGACAGGGAAACACTCAGTAGATCACCTGATTTAAAGGTAAGTGGCTAAGGCTACTGCACAACTATGTTTATGGCAGCATTTTTTTTTACCATAACTAAGATATAGAACCAACCCAGTTGCCCCTGAGTAGATGAACTGATCAAGAAAATGTAATATATATATATATATATATATATATTACATATATATATTACATTTATATATATATATTACATATATATATATATTACATATATATATATTACATTTATATATATATATATATATATATATTACATTTTCTTGATGGAGGCATAGAATTCCATTATATATAGATATATATCTATATATAATGGAATTCTATGCCTCCATCAGAAATAATAATATTGCCCCATTTGTTAGGAAATGAAAAGACTTGGAAAAATTATATTAAGTGATGTAAGCCAGGTGCTAAGGAACATAGGTCTAATGTTTTCCCTTATTTGCAATAGTTAATATTTATGTAGGATAAGCAGAAGAGGTCAAAAGCTATGCACATATGACCATGTAAGATGATGTTAAGAAAAATGTACTCCAAGATAGGTACACACGTGTTTTTTTTCTTGGTATGGATTTAAACGTATTTATAATGTAATCTGTGGTTTTATTTCTTTGGCATGTTCTGTTTTCACTCTATTGATTTTGGTGCCCTGCATCTTATATATACATTTTTCTAATTTGGGGAGGGAAAGGGAAAAAACAAAATGCTTAAATAGGGATACAGGTTAACCCATTATAACAATGAGATGTACAAGACACTATGTTGAATACAAACTTTACAACTGTGGGCGTGGGAGAGGGGATGGAAGAGTTAGGTAGGTGCAGAAGGAAGGGATGGTAGA